>NC_133552.1:1540000-1745000 GCF_048773025.1 Camelus bactrianus | reverse complement strand
GAGACAGCCTGGCACTGGATTTCATCACAAAGGGCAGGGGTGTAAATTCTAAGGTAAGATTTCAACATAGAATTTCCGCTAGAAGGCGTGTTTATAGAAACAAAAATATCAGATGGTAAGAACTATAGAAAAATAGTCCTAAAAAACTCACCCAGAACACGGAGCTGAGCGCCCAGCCCCGCAGTCCCTCCAACAGCCCCTCCTGAGATGAAACCGCACGAAACAGGAGACTCAGCACAACGGAAGCAACAGCAGTGCACCTAAGGTGCCTGGGTCCCGGCACCGCGGAGAGCGGAGGTCGCGTTTGAAAAGCCGTTCTCGTCGTGAGCAGCCCTGACGCACGGTCTTGGGGTCCCTGGAGAGCAAGGCAGGGCTCTGAAGACGCCCACGCCAGGCCAGCAAAGCTCTGCTGTTCAGGGCTTTTCTGACCTTTTACTTTTATCTCACTTGTTCCAATTTTGTCAAAATCATGGAGACTTTTAAGTGATGGTTTATCGTAATGACGTTTTAAAGCAAAGCGGGTCGGTGTGTGAGCCCGCACCCTGCAGAGGCAACGCCGCAGATCTGGCTCGGGCCCTGTGCTTGCCCGCGGTTCCCTCTCGGCTGCTGTGTTCCGTCGTCATTCGGACCCTCTGTCTCCCCGACCTCACTGGTGTCAGGGTGTCAGGCCAGTCCGACCTGTTGTCACATCCCACCCTCCACAGGCGACAGCTCAGCACACATTATTCCCTGGCTTTCGAGCCCCCGAGGGCTCAGGCAACGACCTGAAACGCACTTGAGTCAAGTGCTGAAGTAGCAGCCCCGAGGGGCTGCTCCGCGGGCGCGGAGACGTGTGGCGAGGAGGCCGCATGTGGGCGGGGCGTCGGAAGGAGGCTGGGGGTCTGGCCAGGCAGGAGCAGACTCTGTCCCGGGGTCAGTGCGACATTAACACCTCTGCATCCATGTCTACAGCCATGACACGCGGGGTGTCTCGTCTGGAGATGCACACGCGTGTGGTACACCTGCCCCACACCCTGCAAGGAGCGCCTCCCTAAGACACTGACGGCTGTGAGTGGAAACCACTGGGGTTTGTTTGTTTCATTGTTTATTTGCTTGTTGGTGTTTTTGGTCATCAAAAACCCGTATTAATCAACCCAAAACTTAAACAAAGCACCACATGTATTTTTTGCAAACAAACTGGATATTCACGCGTTACGCAGCAAGTGCCTCACAGCCTGGTAGGCTGCTAGGCGTCTTCAGGGGGACGCTGTTCTCCCACAAGCCAGGTCCCACCTGCACAGGTGTGAACTGGAGCTGCCCCGTGGAGCCCCCGACAGTCCCTGTGTCGGACGTCCAGGCGCCAGCAGACCCCGTGTCTGTTGAGGGCCCTCTGCCCAGACTGCAGCGTCGCCTCCCTGCTGTGTCCTCACGCGGCAGAGAGCGCGCTCAGGTCTCCTCTCATAAGGGCATCAATTCCATCCTGAAGCTTCCATCCTTAGGACCTCATCTAACCGAATTCTCTGCCAGAGTCCCCTCCAAAGACACTCCACTGTGGGTGGGGCTTCATGTGAGATCTGGGGACATAGCCAGTCCTCAGCAGCTGCCTCTGGGCTGTCCTTGGTCTCACCACACAGATCCTCCCCAGGTCCCCTCGGCCTTTGGGCTGCGGTGACCCGGGCTGGAGTGGGGTTGGGGGAGGAGGGAACGCGGGGGGCGGAGGGACGCGGGAGGCTCCGGGAGGTTTGCGAAGGACTTTCTCGGGCCAAGAAAGAAAGCTGTTGGGAGCACTTCTCTTCCCTGTATCTTCTCCCGCCCCGCAAACAGAGGAGGGGAGGGACGGGGGAGGCTGCAGGGAGCCCCCTGGAGTGCCCTTGAGGCAGGTTTCAGGTTCTGAGTAGGAGCCCAGGTCAGAAGGGCTATGAAGCTGCTCGCTCCGCGCCCATGCTCACCCAGCGCCTGCTCCTTGCTGGGCCACGATTCAGGGGGTGGTGCGTCGCCCAGGGAACTCTGTCCTCAGAGCCACCTGCTGCCAAGCGGCGTTCCTGCCGGTCAGAATCCCTTCGGGGCAGGGTGGACCCAACATGGCTGGCTGTTTCCCTGACAAGGTCAGGGAGTCACTTGGGGTGACTGGTTTTAAGGGGGAGCCCGACCCCCGGTGGGGGAAGCCCTCGGCGTCCACAGCTGCCTGTTTAGAAGGTGCAGCTCGAGGGATGGGTTAACCTCAGTCTTCAGGCCTCGCCCAGCTCCTGAGCAGAAGGGGCAGCAAAGCACGTATCCAATCAAGTGCCGTTTGTGGCCTGCCCCTCCCGCCGCCCACCCAGGCCCCCGTCAGGCCCGTGAGCACAGGAGGCTGTGACCAAGGGCCTTTCAAGGCCGTCCCACACGCCGTCACCTCTCCAGACTCCGCTGAAACAGGCACCTGTCCGAGTCCTGAGTCGGCCCGCCCGCTTCTCTCCTGTTCATTATTTCTTAATTCAGGGAATTAACTTATTTTATGAGGCACGAAAAATCCCTGGCACTCTTGCTCATCATTAGAATGAATTCTTTTTAGTCCTTAATCCCGGGGTGTGAATGCCCGGTTGCCAGCTGCAGAGACAGCACCGGCAGGCGTGCCCCCGAGGCAGGGCCCCCGCGTTGCACGCGGCGTCATTCCAGATCCTCCGGTGCCCTTTCCTCCCACGCTAACGGGGTGGTTCCCAGACAGCACGGTGCTGGCGGGAGACACGTCCCCGGGCCTGCGGGGAGGCGGGCACACGCGGCAGCCTCGGGAGCCCGGGCCCCCTCTGCATGTCCCACGGCTCCCCAGGGACCACACAGACCAGGACAGGCTTCATCATGGGATTTCCCCCAGTTTTGTTAGTCGTATATTTACCATTCTTTTCCAAACTACACTGTGGAAATTATGTCCTTTGCAGATAATCCACGTTTGGGTTGGTGGCACCTACTTAGATATCCTGAAGCCATTCCTATAAGAATATCTAAGATGGAGAGTTTTTATTTGGACTACGAGAACTAGTGATTCACTTTTACTCTATTAAGACTTCCCAAACTAAAGATGTTTTTCCTTCCCCAGGTAAGTGATTTTTGTGGTCATTTCACACGAACAGTTTGTATAACAGGAGTCAGCGTTTAAACGCGAGGTCTGCACATTTGCCTCCGGGCGTCGGGTAGGACTGTGCTGCGATGTGCACACGTTCTCCTCCCTCCGTCTGCGACGGGGGCGGACGGTGCGGGGGTGGGGACCGGGCGTGGCCTTTTCCAGAAGGAGATGTTCATTGATGTGGATGTGTGTGTATGCCCTCATCTGACTTGTGGACCTTACAGCTGGGTCTACGTGTGCAAACTGGTTTATTTAAAAATACTGCACTACTATCCACATGAGGCCACTGGAGTGGAGACGGGTCCCAAGACTGGTGGAAAGAAAGCAGCTATTCAGGAAAGTAAAATACGTGTGTCCAACTGGGCTCAGCGCTCGTTTGGAAGCTGATGGGAGGCTGAACCGGGGGAGATGAGGCTATCGGGTCTGCCTCCCTGCTCTGTGAGGGGGTGAGGACCGCCTGCTTACCTGTAAGATGTTGTTTACAACCAGCCCTGAGCGTCCAGCCCCCAAACCAGCTACTATGCAATCCATCAGTCCGCCTGGTCTTTCCAGAAACCGTCAGACACAGGGCACCCTTGCAAGAGCAGACTGCCATTTCCACAAAGCGTTAACCACATCCCTTTCCAGGATGGCTTCAAAATCAAACTCCTCCTGGTCAAAGGTTTCCCGAAGATCGACTGTTTAATGGCAAGCAAATGGCGATCAGTCAGTAATTCCACTTCTGCCCATGACTGGAGGTGGCAAAGCTATTTGGGGTGAGTTTGCACAACTGTTTAATCAGTCAGCTCCTAACATGAGAACAGACTGTCCCAGGGCTCTCGTGACAGGCACTGGGAATAAACCGACGGCATGAGACACACCTGGGTCCCTGAAATCCCGAGAATGAAGGGAGTCTCCGCCAGTACCCGCCCTGCCCGCCGACAGAGTGTTCTTTCCTCGAGCCAGCATTAAAAAGCCTTTGTGTTTTCTGCTCCAATAAGGCCTGATTTCAACACAAGGTGGATGGGTGCTATTCGGTGAGTCACTCCCGGACAAAAATAGCGTGTTAAAAATGGAACCCTTGACACAGTTTCAACTCATACCACGTTGCTCTCATTTTCAACATGAAACGTCTCCTTTTGGACGCAGGTGATGACAACATCGTTTTCTTCTTTTCTCACCTGCCAGCAGACGTGTTGGAGAGGGGCTGCCACCCACCTTTAAGCCATCTTCCCGTCTGAAGCGGCCATGCGGCCCCTCAGCCCACGCAGCCGTCGGCTGACTAGTTCTCCTTTTAATTAATAGACTTGCGAGTGGCCACAACTGCTTTGTGGGGCCCGCCCAACACCACACAGATGACCGACTTGCCGGCGCCTTAATGCAAGCCGCCCGGCGGGAAGACAGAGGCGTGGAGGGGAGCCGGCTCGGTGGAGAGCGGGGTCTGTTCCAAGTTACCCCGGTCCCTGGTCGGCAGAGAGTAATAACCTGCATGAAGGTCAGAGCCGTGGTTCTGATTTTCTGCCACCTGTTAGCAGCAGTCTGACCTGCTCGGTGGGGCAGCAGGGCCGTCGGGGGCGTGCGCCGCTCCCCACACGGGGCAGGGATGAGGGCCGTCTGCTGTGTGTGGCCAGCCGGCAGGTACCCACACTGCCCGTTGAGGGATGGGGCGCCCTGAACCCACTGGCCCAGTATGTGGACAAAACCGTCTCCCGGGGCGGCTGGAGGGGCCTGGGTTCATTAGAACCTGGCCGGAGGGCAGCTCAGACCGGCGAAGGACAGCTGTCTAATTGGATTTGCTTGTGTGTCCTGTCCTGGCTTTTACAATGGGCATGAGCTCGCTGCCATTCTAATTAGATTGTTAAACATAATAGCTGAGCGGCGCAGCAGTGGAGAATTTGCCCTTCCCTTTGTAAGCGCAAAATAGGGCTCTGAAAAGATTCAGGATTTTTCCAGCCCATTTCCCCCATCATTGTATCCGATGGTAATGAGACGAAGTTTATTTCTTTTTAAAAGCTCCCACAGGAGCACAGGCCAGGTTGAAGTTCAAGCTAGATGTCAAAACACACACATGCAATACAGTAGCAACTTCTGTTTCCCTCTGGCCCCTTGTTCCCCCTAATTGGTGCCTTGTGGGCCGCCGTGGCCGAGAGACAAGCATGAGATGCGCCTGGACGGATCCCCCATCACCCCTCACGGTGGTCTCCGGCCGAGCTGAGAGAAAGCCACAGACCAGGGCGGGAAAACAGTCGCTCGCTGCGGTTCTGCGTCTGACCTCCCACGCCTCCTGGGAACCAGCGGGACCTGGAGGGGCCGCTGGACGACAAGGGGGGGGGGGTCTGTGGAGCCCGAAGCCCCGTCTCCATCCCTGCGCCCGTCCGTCCTGCAGCTGTAGGACCACGTCTGTCCGCATCCGAAGTGGCATCTCCGTGGAGGGACTGCACACCACAACTTGCGTCACCAGGGAGGCCTTTACCGGAGGCTGGGCCTGATTCGGCTCTGATGGAGGACCCACACTGAAGTCTTCATTCCTTTGACTTAAAAAGAAACACTTTCCCCTAGTCTCACCTGCTCTCTAGAAAGTGGCTTCCATCATGCCCTGCCCCCATCGTAGCAGCCAGCCCAGACCTGTCCCCTCGGGTGCGGGGGACCATCCCACCCTCGCTGGGTGTCCACCTCCCCTGAGCCGAGTGAGGCTTCCTCTCCTCTGAGGCAGTCACATCAGTGTGTGTCCCCAGGGCCCCTCGGTCTCTGCAGCGAGAAGGGCATCTTCTCCGGGAATGTTCAGCAAAGCCGGGGTGGCCCCCATGCACTAAAGCACAGACAACAGCCCTGAGACCATGGGTGCCACCTTTACCACATTTGGCAGCATCCCAGAGCGAAGGCCACCTGATTTTCTGGCATGTCAATAATAAAAGCAAGCAGCATGTTACTCAAAATCATCTTTTTTTTTTTTTTAAAGGGGGAATACGTGAACGGGTGATGAGAACTGCCCAGCTTCCCGCAGCATCTGAACCGCTGCCCCGTCCCCTCCCCTGCTGGCTGGACGCCCCCACCCTCCGACTGGGATCAACTGTGACTCCAGAGCTCAGCTCTCCTTGCTCCCATGTGCTGTCGGCGAGTGTGTCGTCCCCTCGCGGACACGCTCCCTGTTCCCGACAGGCTGCAAGCTCAGCGTCCACGGGCGTCTCGCCAGGGCCGGGCCCCCGTGTTCTCCTCCCCATGCCCTCTGGGGGTCCTGAGATGCCCCTGCCTTTTCCCCGAATCTGCCCGCTTCCCGCACCCGGCTGGCCTGCTGCACCCTGAGGACACTGCAAGCAGGACCTGCGTCTGCTCACACACTCTGCCCTTGTCTGCCCGCGTCGCCAACAACGTCACCTTCGGACTCTGTACGAGGACACCTCCAAACTCCACGGAGTGACTCCAGGAAACGCCCTCGTGTCTGTCCGTGGGGATGCTGCAGTGCGCCCCTCAAACGCACTGCCTGGGCGGGTGCTCGGCAAGTGCTTCTCACTCAGTCCCTCCAGAGAAGGGCGTCTGGGGGTAAACACACGCGAGAGAAGGCAGCCCTCCAAATGCAGGCGGGCTGGGTCCCACCGCGGCCGTGAGACCCTCGTCTGTTTGGATGGCGGGGGCTGGGATGGGACCAGGCACCCGGATCTAGGCCGCGTCTGCCCAGAACAAAAGATCATGGTGAAGGGCGTCCTTCTAAAGCGAAGAGACGAAGGAACACCGTGTGGGAACTGTTTCAAGGAGTCAGAATGAGCTGCTCTTCCTTACAGCTTACAAATTTCTGAACATTGGACCGTAAAATCAGCCCAGACCCGGCCCCTACTCCTCGCCTTTGAATTGAAGAACCATGTGCCTGAAACGAAGACATTTGTGCAAAAGTCCAGTTGCTCCAGCGAGGCCAACCCAAATACCGGCTTTGTTTTGAAATGGGACCCCCTCCTCTGTGCTGACGCCAGGCACTGTTTCTCATTCCAGCCCTCACTCCGCACACATGGCTGACTTTAAGTCGGCATTCGTGGAAGCAGTTTAGAAAGGTCTTGAAACTGAGAAGTGGATTATGTCAAGGACTAAAATTACTTGAGAACTTTTTGATCACAGAGATTTTGGAGTGTGATCAATTTGACACATGTGTCCGTAATGATACGAATGTGTGTGCGTTCTGTCTTTCTGTGATAACACAAAAGACGTGGGCAGAAAGAAGTTGCTCCAAATGCTTCCTATAATGTTTTATTTAGTTTAGAACAGGTGTTGCCAACAGTTATTACTAGAATGCTCCACCAAGCTCACATTCTTAGCAATCCTTTACTTTCCTTCTAAAAGCTTACTGACAGCTGATTTTGCGCCTTGAATTTCTAAGAAAATAACTTTCCATCTATATATGAATGTGTTGTTCTTGATTTTCAAGTGTAAGGATCAGATCAGACGGCTCTGTGTGACAAATGGGAGTCAGAACACAGAACTTACCAGAAAAGAAAAAAAAATCGCACATCAATCTTTTCTGAGCCTTACCCCATTTCTTTGTCTATTTCTGGAGTGGTTCCAGACAAATCCTCCTGAAATTAAAACGTCCTGGGATGAAGTTGATTTCTGAGGATTTGAAGTCCTGTTTCTCTACGTCTCATTTCATTTCATTTCATTTCAAAAGTAAATTTGCAAAAAGAACTAGGGGACACGATCTTGAAGGACAAGGAAGCTGGAGAGCTAACATGACCCAATGTCAAGACTCATGGCAAAGCCACAGTAACCAGGACGGCGTGTGTCGGTGAGAGAATCAACACGCAGACCCACGGAACAGAACGGGGGGCCCAGAAACAGACCCACAAACACAGCCAGCTGATCTTCGACAAGGGAGAAAGACGGTCTTCTCACCCGTGATGCCGGAACAACCGGACACCCCCATGCAACAAAGTGAATCTAGACACAGACCCTGCACCTTCACAAAAATTAACTCGAAGCGGATCCGAGGCCCAAATGTAAAATGCAAGCCGACAGCCCTCCTAGAAGATAACCCAGGAGAAAGCCCAGACGATCTGCAGATGATGCACCTGACACGCTGGCTGGGCCTCGTCACAACTAAGCAGGTCTGCTCTGTGAAGGACGGTGTCACGAGAGTAAGACAATCCACAGACCAGGAGAAAATACCTGCAAAAGATGCATCTGACAAAGGCCTGTCGTCCAAAATATATAAAGGACTCATGAAACTCAGCAAGAACACAAACGACCTGATTAAAAAACGGGCCAAACAACCTAACAGACATCTCATCAAAGAAGATACATGGGCGTCAGGTGAGCGCATGGGGAGGCGATCCACATCGTGCACCGTGAGGAAGACGCACACCAGAACGCCAGTGAGGCGCCGCCACGCACCTCGGAGAAGAGCCCGGACCCAGGCCACCGACGGCACGCGTGCCGGTGAGGACGTGAGGCAGAAGGAACTCTCGTTCACTGCGGGTGGAAACGCAGGATGGCGCAGCCGCTCTGGAGGTCAGCTTGACAGTTTCTAACAAAACTGAACATGTTCATCACTCAAGCCAGCGATCACGCGCCTCGGTGTTTACCCGCAGGAGCGGGGAGCGTCTGTCTGCACAGACACCTGCGTGGACGTTCGCAGGAGGTTCCATTCATAGTTGCCGACACTTGGAAGCAACCGAGACATCCTTCAGGAGGACACTGTGGTCCGCCCAGAGGATGGAGTATTACTCAGCACTGGAAAGGAACGAGCTCTCAAGTCATGAAGAGACACGGAAGAAACTTTAACACGTGTGACTCAGTGAAAGAAGCCAGCCTGAAAAGGCTGCGTATTTTACGATTCCACCCAGATGACACTGCAGAAAAGGCAAAACTATGCAAACACTACGAAGCTCGGGGTTGCCAGCAGCTAGCGGGGAGGGAGCAGAGCGGGCTGCCCGACGCTGCGACGCTGGATGCATGTCACTGTGCTCGTGTCGAGAACCTCGGTGTCGGCTGTGCACTCAGGTGACGGCGACGTGTCCATGCAGCTTCCTCGGTCGTGACAAATGTACCATCCGGTGGGAGACGCTGGCAACGGGGGCAGCCCTGCATGTGTGGGGACAGGGGGTCCCTGGGGAACCTCTATGCCTCTCTTCAGTTTTGTTGTGACCCTGAAACTGCTCTAAATAAAGTCTTTTTAAAAAAAATTATGGGCTAAAATCCCAAGAATCAGTCTTTCAGAAAATTCAAGCAGCTGTAACCTCTAGATTTTCGCTAGACCAACGGGAAAGTCCTGCGGACACGTGAGTGGCTTGATTCACTCATTTGCAGTTGTTTTGGGAAGAAAACAGTGCCTCGTTTCCCACTAAGAGCGAGGCTCTTGTCACCAAGAACAGGGTGTCAGACACTCAGGCCCCAGGGCAATGTGCGTGCAGGTCAGTGCAGAGCTCCGGGTCCAGGGAGGCCAAAGGGGGTCCTGGCCAGGCTGGCGGCCAGCCCCACCCACCCCGCTCCCCCCCGGGTGTCGCTGCCAGGTGGTCCCTTCTCCCCGTCCAAAGCCCTCCTCTCCCTGCAGCCAAACCAACAGGCAGGGCAGTCACCACACCGTTTCATGCAGAAGACAAGGGCTGGGGCTTGCAGCTGGCACTGCAGCCTGTGAACGTCCCCTGGGGCTCGGGCAACACAAACGAACGTGGGACGTGGAAGCCGGGGCAGCCGAGAACCACCAGAAGCTCATCAGCAGCCCAGTGAGAGGCAGTCCCCAGGGAACAAGGACGCTGCCCTTTCCCGCCAAGCGGTCCCCTCCAGGTGGGTCCGCCGTCCTCCCCCCGGTCTCTGCAGCCTCCTTTCCATCCCCGTCCCCGTCACAGAAAGGACTTCTTTCCCATGCATTCCCGAGGTCAGCAAACGACAGCCCACAAGCTACGAATGGTGTTTACACTTTTAAAGGGTTGGAATGAAATCAGAAGAAGGCTAGCACTTGGCGACATGGAAGATTACAAGAAATCCAAATTTCAGAGTGACCGAAGACAGCGTGCCACCCGTTCGCGCACCGCCTGCGTCTGCCCCCGAGCCACGAGGGCGGGCTGGGGCCGCTGCGGCAGAGACCTGCGAGCCCAAAGGCCTGAAGTACTGGCTGCCTGGCCGGGTGGGAGGGGCTTGGCGGCCCCCGATGGGTGAGGCTGCCTGGCCATGGTGCGGGTTCCCACACGGTCTCCGCGTGGAGGGACGCTGCCTGGCCCACCTGGGGTTCGGTGGAGGCTCTCAGTGTCCCTGTAACCAGGGGCTGTGGGTGTCAGACAAAATACACGCGCAGCGCGTCGCCCAGGAGCGTTTCTGCCAGGAAGTCGCAATAGCACAAGGACTGAGGGAAACCCCTCCTGAGTGCACAGGGGTCATCTCGGGAAGTTTGAGCTTTGGACGCTGGCGTCTTAGAGGAAACCAGGCATTCACAGCAAAACGTCTCGAGTGCCTGGCTCAGCTGCAGAACGTGGGGCTGAACTGCTTGCCTCCAGGGTGACATCTTCATGTGAGCAGATGTTCGCACGCTGGAGACAGTCTGCATGTTTCCTTGTGCCTTTCCCACTGGGAGGCCTCAGGATTTCCACTTTGGCTGTCAGCTAAGTCCTCCAAAAATGCAAACATAATTTAATACTCATTCATTGTTAACTTTCTCATTCATTCATTCACTCACTCAGCAAAGGGTTATGAGGCACAGGTGGTAAACAGACGGGCTGCGGAGGGCCCAGCATGCAGCGGAGACGCAGCGGAGACGCAGCGGGAGAAGCAGACACGTGACTGAGCACAGCTACACGTAAATACCCCCCAAGCAGAAAAGACCAGCGCAAGCTTAAAACCCCAGAATCAACAACCTGTCTCCTAGGCTGTCAGACCAGGAGAGCGCTGACACCGCCAGCCACCGTGACGCTGAGGATGCGGAGGACTGCGGGGGACTCGCCCTTCCAGGAAGTGTGGGGGCAGAAGTCCAGAGTGAGGTTGGGGGAATGTTCCCGCCCCACCTTAGGGGCCCCCTTCCACAGAGCACAGGACACACCTCGCTGCCGTTAGCATTCAGAATACATGGCCTCCCTTCCCCGGTAACCATAAGACTATTTAGTATGTCTGCAAGTCTGTTTCTTTTGTAGATGGTGGGAAGGGATAAATTTTGGAGTCTGAGATTTGCAAATGTTAACACTATATATAAAAATGGATAAAAAACAAATTTCTTCTGTAGAGCACAGGGAACTATATTCAACAGCTTGTAATAACGTTTAATGAAAAAGAACATGAAAACAAATGTATGTGCATGACGGGGACACTGTGCTGTGCACCAGAAATCAACACATTGTAACTGACTGCACTTCAATTAAAAGAACAGGACACATGGTCTCCACCCGGCCTCGGGAGGAACATCGCGCTGGATCTCCCTGCGTGGCATGTGGTTAAATGTGTTTTCATGTTGTCAGAGATTAAATAATTAGGAGAACACGGTCAAGATGAAAAGGCAGCCCCATGTCACCAGCAATTAGGAGGCGCCGCGGCTGTGACAACCCGGGACCCCCGCTGGTCGCGAGCCCGGCTGGGGAGCCGCGAGGCCTCCACGCGTCGCCGGGTCTGGGCACGTCGGATGGGTCCTTTCGTTCTCATTAATACAGCTGCCATCCCATAAACACAAAAACAACAGGGGCAAGACGGAGACTGGGCACAAAGCAAGGGGCAAATTAAGGAAAGGAGTGAGTCAGCGGCTGGCGAGTAAGAAACGCTCTTTGCAGATGATGAGACGGAGTGTCTCACATATCTTCAAGCAGATCTCAGCCTGATACATTTGTCAAGTCATTTTTTAAAATAACTTTTTTTTTTAATTTTGTGGGAGAGGAGTGTGACCAGGAGAGCAGAGGAAAGCTCTAAGCCCGGGGGCAGGGCGGGCAGGGGAGGGAGGCCCCCCAGGCCTGCCCTCTAGCGGGAGTCTGGGCAGCGGTATCACGAGGCCACATTCAGGTACCGGGGCCTCCCTGGAGGCCCCGTAAACGCTCGCCCCTACAGCTTCTCTGCGACACAGAGCAAGTTCAGAGGGAGGCAGAAGCCCAGGCGGGGCCTCCCTCGGGCGCTGGCCCACCCACCCGGCCCCCTGGGGCTTTCGGGGGCCGGCTTCCACCTGGGCTTCTGACATGCGTCTGAACAACGGAAACAGGTCCTCTCCGTGATGAAAGTCTCCCCCTCTACGATCAGCCCCAGGAAGTGAGCGGCCGTCCCCGTGGGGGGCTCCACGGGGCCCGGGGTCTGAGCTGGAGTCGTGTCCGGACATCTTCGCGGCCGGGGCCCCAGAGGGCGCTTCCTCACGGCTCCTGTCCTGAGACCCGAGGCCACAGCGGGGCCAGCACATCTCGGCGACTCTCTGTCTCCCCTATTAGCCCGTCTCAGTCAAGACACAACGGGCCGCCGGCAGAGAGCAGCCAGGACGCACGGCCTTTCTTCCGGGGGGAGGGGGGGTTCCCGGGATCTAAGCCTTCACGAAGCTGCCGTTTGCTTCCTCGTCCTTCCTTACTTAAAAATCACAAGCAGGAAAGTCAGACTCCTGTTTTCTCCCTTCCACACGGTCCGCACTTCCCAGCTGACAACCTGCGAGCCTCCTGCAGCCCCTCGCATGCCCACAGCGGATTCTAGTCAGAGAGCCTGACAATTCAGCCTCGCCAGCGAGCCCCGTGGGAACCGCCCTACGTTCCGCTTGCGTGTGCTTTTCTTGAATGCGCTACACTTTTCTTGGAAAGCACTACATTCTTCTTCTGTCTTCCCTGGCTAAAAAGGAAAAACAAAAAGAAAACAAGCGATATTTGCAGATACTAACTACTATATGTAAGACAGATGACCAACGAGCTCACACTGCAGAGCACAGGGGACTGTGCTCAATACCTCGCGGTCACCTACAATGAGCAAGAACACGAAACGAACGTGTGTGTGCACATGCATGACTGAAACATGATGCTGTGCGCCAGAAACTGACACAACAGTATAAACTGACTCTATTTCAATAAAATATATATATGCATACATAATAGAGGGCACATGAGAAATGGCCGTGAGTGGACAAGGGGGCAGGGGACTGAATCCTGAAAGGCGGTCACCCATCGTTGGACCCGATGGTCTGTGCTGTCTGGCTCAGTCCCAGCAGTGCGGCTGAGGCTGGGAGGAGGGAGGAGCCCGCAGTCCCCTCCCCGAGGGGTTGAGTCGCTGAGACGCGCTGGGGCGCCCTCCCCGGTCCTGGGACGCTCTGCCCCCGCTTTGTCTTCACTGTCACTCTCGTGACTGTCTCATTTTCTCTCTATAAAATCCTTGGCTCAAAAGCAGTGGCTGCAGGACTGGGGGCCCCAACCCCCCCCCCACCCAGGTGCATGGACCCTCCCAGAATGCTGTAAAAGTGCAGAGTGCACATCAGACTTGAGGGATGAAAGCTGTAAAAAACACTTTTTAAAGTAAGCACTCACCTGGAACTTTTAGAGAAAATTTTGAAGGTAGCAAGTAAGGTGCTGTTATTTTATTTTATTTTATTTTTTTAATTCATCTTTCTCTACCTGACAGACTGAATTAAGTCTCCCACAATTCACATGTGGATGCTCTAACCCCAGCGGGGCTGTATCTTGAGATCTGGCCTTTAAAGACTCAGCGCGGCTGAGTGAGGTCACGAGGGTGGTGCCCCAATCCAGCAGGACTGGCGCCCTTGTCAGAGGAAGAGACGGGCTCACACAGGAGCAAAGCCCACGGAGGTCACAGCGAGACGGTGGATGCCCGCACACCAAGGGGGGAGGCATCAGGGGAAACCAGCCCTGCCGACACCTTGACCTCGGACCTCCCGCCTCCGACGGAGAGAAGTACACTTCTGGTGTGCAATCCTCCCAGTCTGTGGTGCTCTGTGCCAGGGGTTCTAGGGGACTTTCCGGTACCTAATTTCCTTCGTGTCACAGACACAGTTGCAGAGGGACCCTTTCTAACTCAATGCAGACAAGGGAGAACCGTTGGCCACCTGGGGCAGACTTTCTACGCGCTGTTCTTCTGCGCAGCAACCCCTGTCCGCCCTGCGCAGGGTGTCTCCGTCCGTCCCCCTCCTCAGGCTCCTGCACCCACACTTACCCTAGCAGTCACCCGACTCCCACAGTACAGAGAATGCATGAGCCCTCACAGGGGACCCACCGTCTCCAGGTACCAAGTGACAATTCCATCTCCATCTGCCGCTCAACAGAAGCCACTTCTCTTCCAGGCTCAGATGCTCACACACTGGGGCTCAGGGTCCATCCACACCCACACCCTCCCTGGAACTTCTTTCTGTTGATTTGTTGTCAGTGTCTAGAATGTCACCCTGTCCCCTCAAATGGCCCCTCACTCTCCCCCTGCTGCCTCTCTGTACCTGAACTGACAAGCTTCTGGGGCGATCTCTCTGTTTATCTACACTTCCCAGCTTCCTCTTACTTCTCCAGCAGGTCCAGTTTGGCCCCCACCCTCCCTGCTACAAGGGAAAGATTCCTGCGGAGGCCATCAGCAGGCTCCACGGCGCTGCCCCCGGCCGACGCGGCAGCCACGTCTTTGACTTCCGAGGATGCTCCTTCAGCTCTGCGATGCTTCAGTGGCGCCTGCTCCCCTGTTTCCCTGGCTGCACTGGCACTGAGCTGCTTGAGTTCCTCCCCTCCCGTCTGCCCCCGCTGCTTCTGGAGTTCCTACAGCACTCAGTCCTGGGCCCTCTCCACGTCATCCTCTTCCTCTGCCCCTAAATCCACGCATGGTGGGATCAGTGTCAAATGTATCCTGCAGCTCAGCCCTCCCCACCGCCCTGTCACCACGTGACTGCAGGGAACTTCAAATTCAAGGTGAACCACACTGAACCCATGACCACACCTCCCGCCCCCCAGCAGCAACCTGTCCTCCCAACCCCGCTGGTGGCCCCCAGTGGTCCCCCTGGCTCCAACGCCTGAGCCACCCAGGAAGGGACCCAGGAGGACGCCCTGACCCGCCCTGAGTCCCCACACCCAAACCATCACCAAGTCCAAACATGTTTCCTCCTAAAAATGCATTCCTGCTACTAACTTCTCAAAGCCACAGCCCCCAGGCCTTCCCAGCAGCTGGTATCTTTGTCCTGCACCTTCCTGACGTCCCCAGCTCAGGAAGACACCCCAGCCTCTTCGACCTGCGCTGCGGCCGGAAGGGGATTTTGGAAACGCGGCTGTATTCGCTCACCCTCCCCTCCAGCTGCCCCCTGAGCCCGGCCAAAACTCCCCACCGTTTCCCCACTTTGCTTCGTGACGTCCAAAGCCCTGAACTCCCCCTCAACACGCTACCCTAACAGGACCCACTCCATCCTCGGCAATCTGGGCCCGAGATACACAACTTCATTTTAATCTCAGCTTTCTTTATGTTCTGTTGATTTTGTGTAGTAACAGCAATACGTTTCTTTCTCATGTGTTGCAAACATTTCCTAGATTCTGGCTTTTAAAACTGAAACAGCCGTGTTGGCAGCGCACACACGACCCCCGTGAACCCCCCCGAGCAAGGCGTCATCCCAGCGAGCCCACCTGGACGGACTGCACCTCAGGTAGAGGGTAAAGGCTGCAGAACAAATCACAAAGCCAGAGACCTGTAAAACTGAGTTTTGGAAATAAGCACCCATTAGAGACAGGAAGAGGCAGGCAGCCCCCGGACGAGAGCACTGGAAGTTCAGGGAGGCGGCACCACGGGCTTTCTTTCCGAACTTCTGTGAGTTTTATTCAAAGCGGACCCAGCGGCAGGGTCGGACTGACGGCCTCCGCTTCTGCTTCTAGCTCAGGCGCGCTCAGCGCGGCCGAGCAGGCACACGCCTCATCACCGGAGCGTCTCTGCTCGCGGGGACGCCGCTTACGCCTGCCTTCCATGGCGACGCGGCCCGGGCAGGACCGGCCGCTGCTCTGCCCTGGCACATGCCCCCCATTTCCCTTCCCCTGTCCAGGCTGAACTTGGCCCCAGTGAGTGGGCGGGTGAAGGGAGGGGCCGGGCAGGCCAGCCGCTGCCCTGCACCCTGACGGGGAGCCGGACCACCGTGGGGTGACGCGGGAGAGTTTAAAGACGTGTTATCTCAGCCTCTCCCCTGAAATACTCAAAGAGCTGAGACCAGCTTCTCTCATCCTTCTCCTGCCCATCCTCAGCCACGGGACACAGCCAGCATCCAAACCTCAAACCACGGGGTGGGCCTGGGCGTGCCGACGTCCTGGTACCAAGGAGGCTCTTGCATTCAAAGGCAATGGTTCCCTGCTGGAGAGCACACGGCAGCTGCTCACACCCCTGCATCCTCCCTCCCTGCTCCCTGCATCCTCCCTGCTCCCTGTATCCTCCCTGCATCCTCCCTGCATCCTCCCTGCTCAGCCAACCTATGCACCATCCAGGGGGCTGCGTTTTACTGCCCTAAGTCCAAAATGCGTATCTGTCTGCTCTTACGTCTCCCAGCAGGGTATCAGGGCTGGTGAGCAGGGCTGGAAACTCACTGAGACTGCTCTCTAAGTAATGTGGGACCTGAGGGAGGGCCCTGGTCCTTGGGACGCTCCTGCAGAGACCGGCTCCACAGTTCAGCTGGGCCCCAGGCGGCGTGACCTCCTTCACGTTAAGATGAGGCTTTGCCATCTCATAGCGCAGTGACCTTCCCTTTGCTGCCCTGAACCTCCACGTAAAATGAGAAAAATTCCGACTTTGCAAACGATTGTCTGGAGACTGAAAGCAGCAAAGTATGAAACGCAACCTAAGCGTTGCCCTCCAGACTGTAAAGCAGATTACAGTGTTGGGGAAACTGACAATGACATTCTAAGCTTAGAAACCTCAGGATATTTTTTGTTTTAATAGAGCAAAATTTTAAGTTTCCTATGAATTCTCAAGAATGTTCATTCATTCATTCCCTCAGCAAGTACTCACTGGGCGCCAGCTGTGCGCCAAGCTCTGCTCTGCGTCCTTGGGGGATGGCAGCGCTGAATGACCCGGCCGTCTGGTGGGGATGAGGGACCCGGATGTGGGCCAGTTCCCGTGGTGTAAATATCTTGCCAAGGCGGACTTCAAACACCCAACGAGATGAGGAACTGGGACACGACGCCCACAGAGGGCTCTGGCTCCAGCAGAGAGACAGGTGAATTGATTTAAAGACAAAAAACCTTCCCCTGACCCACCATCCCGAGCCTCCCTCCCGACTTGGCCTCCTGCAGACAAAGGTGGCATGGCACCCCTCCCTCCCAGCTCTCTCTAAAGGGAGTTTTTGGGGACAAAGCAGTTTTTTAAAGTGAGACAGACTTTAAATTATTTCTCTTATATCTTTGCTTGGTTTTGCTTTTCTTAATGAAGAATCACGCAGCACTGACCCCTGCCAGAACCTCACTTCCACAGGAGGGACCAGAGCTCATTCGAACACAGAAGCAAAACCCCGAAAGTCGCTCTCCTCCAAAACTGGGCGGCGCACCCTCTTTGCTCTACTCTTTCTCCAGCAAAGGGACCCCGCGCCCCAGGGGGCGAGCGCCACTTCTTTTCTCGGTGCCTGCGCAGCTACGCGGCAGGCGCGTGGCCGCCGCTCAGGCGGCCCCAGGAGGGCCCTCGGTGCTGGGGGGGTTAGGGTGCCGCCGCAGGAGGCCGGGTGGTCAAGTCTCACAGCGCCCGGGGTTGGCTCTCCGGCTGTACTAAATATTTCCTGGACTTTGTTTTTTCACACAAAGCAGCAAAAACGAGGGAGGAAAATGAACAGGACAGGCTTGTTGCCAGTCTGGGAGTTTGCAGCTCTCTGTGTTGGCCTCGCTTCACTTTGCAGAACTAGGCCTGGTCCCCTGAGGATGCGGGTCAGGCGTGGGGGCTGCCCAGCCTCTCTGGGGCAGGAGCCGGCGGGCAGGCAGCCTCGGGAGGGGCCTTTATGGGGGCCCAGTTCGCTGGCTGCCTGGATTTGTAATGGACAGACGTCCAGCTGGGATGACCCAAGTCCACTCCACCCACCAGGAAGCTGTCCAGTCGCCGCCGGGGCCGACGGCATCGAGCGTGTGGACACGCACATCAAGGCGGCGGAGAATCCAGGGGACCTGAGGCCTGACTTTCCCCCGCCCTCACATGAACTTGAGGCCAAGGGTGACCGTGACCTCTCTGCTCGGCCAGTCAATCCCTCGACGACTCGGTCCTCAGCAGAGCCCGGGCTGGAGGAGTCAGGCAGCTGGGCCGGGGTCTCGGTTTCTCTGCATCTTCAGCTGGGAAACGGGGTCCCACAAAGTGCCGACCTTGTGGGCGAGAGACACTGCTGGATGGACCTCAGGGTGCGGGTGCAGGACCACAGGATGGCTTGACTCTACAGGGACACTGTGCTTTTCTTGGACGGGAAGATCTCACAGCTCTGGAGGGATAGCAGTTAATTTGTAGAAAAGGGGTAGTTATGCAAATCATTCTGCCCACAGAAGTGTAGACGGTGTCCCTTGGAAGGCAACTGATGCCTGCCCTGTGCACGTGGACCCATCTGTAAACCCATCTCAGCATCTGTCACTCGCTGTGCATGCGGCGCTCTGAGTCCTCTCTGGGACCAGCTGTGATGCTGGCTCCCTGCTTTCTCCACTCACTCCACACGCAGTGTCTGGCACGTGTTCATTACACGTGTGTGAGGGTCACGATGGAGCGCGTGCTCTTCCGAAGTCTCTGCTTTAACACTGCCGTCATCATTACCATCGCCTTCCCTCTGAGTGCTCATGCAACAGATCCTGCTGAGCGAGCAGCGTGTGTCAGGAACTCGCTCCATCTCTACGGCCCTGCAGCTGCAGAGAGGTTGGAATCCGGCACCTAAAAGGCACTGTGTGTCTCCCAGGACTGGAGGCACAACTGTCTTCCTGAGGACGTGGGACTGGCCACATTGTTCAGACCCAGACTGGGGCTCCGGTGTTCTCCTGACATCAGAAACAGCTCTTCTGTTTTTCATTTCCAAAATTACCACGCTCCATCATCATTCCACTTCTCCTACCTTCGTCGTTTTTTTTTTTTTTTTAAGTAGAGTGCCCATTTTTACAGGCTGCACTGAAGATGCTTCTCAACTGTGGGCAGGTCTTCTCCAAGGACCAGCTCCACAGAGTGTCCTGAGGGCACTGCACTGCCTTCCAGTAAGAGTCAACCCGAGGGGTCCCTAGTCCATATGATCTCGTTCGATTTCAAATGTATCGGTTAAAAGAAAACGCACATGGTGGGGAGCCCCAAGCCGGTGGGCTGGCGGCGACCGTCCCCTCCGATCAGATTTCACCAGTGAGATGAGATTAGCCCAAAGTGGCCTCTGCCACCCAAGTTCATCAAAATGGGGAAGCCAAGGGTGCCAGGGAGGGTCCTGCCCGAGGGCGAGACCTCTGCTCCTTGCGCTGTAGCCCTGCTCTGAATGTGTCTTCAAAGTCCGCCCTCACCTGGAAGAGGTCAGCGCAACCATCAGCACCCAGACCTGAAGACCATGTCCCAGGGGAGAAGGGAGGGCCCCAGACGCAGGCTCTGCAGCCCAAGGCAGTCCAGGTGGGACCTGCCTTTGGACAGCGCCCTCGGTGCACCCTGACCTTTGTGGGGTGTCCACGCTCACACTGGGGGGCTATTTCACATCAAAGGCCAGGGGTCACAGCTGCACAGCTCGGGGACCCTGGGAAAACACCAGTCGGAGGACCTTTCAACGCCGCTGCCTGCGCGGGCGGGGCTGGGCGGCAGCAGCTTCTAATGAGCTTTATTTGAAAGACTAACTCGGCGTGGTTGTCACGACAGTTGTGTCTGTGGCTGGGGTTGTATTGCTAACAGATGGGCACCTGGCAGCCCTTCCTAATCCTCGCAGACACTACAGAAGGAGCCACCTGGCCGAGTGAGTCTTACGTTGGCCTTACCCAAACCCATCTCCCCTGCATTAATAAACAGAACATTTTAGGGCTGTTCTGGTCAAAACACCAGGAGAAAAATTCAGCAGTTCCTCCCTTTTCATCTCTGTGTACCTTCTGAGAACACACGGAAAAAAAAAAAAAAAAAAACCTTCACAGAGAGTCACTGTCTGGAAAAAAATAGAAGAGAAGCAACTGCTTTGCCAGGGGCCCCACCTCCAGGGCCCTCTCCGCCCCTCGGTAGTGGACCACGTTAGGATCTCCGTGGAAGGAACACAGGCCAGTGGACGCCAATGGTGGCAACTTGGGGTCCAGGAAAACCAGTGTCGGAAGAGAACTTACCATCCCACCCTTGGCTGGGAGATGAGTTTGGGGGAGCTGCTTCGTACTCCAAAACCAACAAAAAGTAAAGCCCGTGGCAAGGAGCTGGGTATTTCCGATTTCGGTGCCCAGTCTGCTTTTAAGGAAGCAAAACTTCTTGAACTTGAACTTGTAATTTTAGGAGACAAACACTGAAACAAAGTTGGACGGTGGCCGTGGAGACAGAGGGGGTGACGGATCCGCACTCAGACCACCTCCCTGCAGGGCAGCTGCGAGCTGTGACCCCCGCATCCGTAACTGGCCACACACCTCCCTGCCTGGACGGACCAGCCACCCCCGGGCCCAACCCCCCGATCCTCTGCTATTACAAAGGGAGGACGCACCACGGAGCACTGAGTGTGCACTCTCAGTGATCTCTGCGGCTTGATGATAATCGTTCTTTTTTTCCCTTTATAAAATAGTTTTGCATTATTCGTAGAATGACAGCACAAGCCTTTGGAGCAAATGACTTTTCACAGAGTTCTCCAGTACCCTTCCTACGTGTTCAAAGACCAAATCGCTGCTCCCAAAGAATTTGGTGAATTTAACTGTTTCTCAGGACAAACCTGCAGACGTTCTTCTGCAGCACAGGGCGGTGGCATCCTGGACCCGCTAACCTGCGAACAGGGAGCCTTCCTGAGAAACCTACGCAGGAATGTCGTTGTTAAATCAATCACAAAAGAAAAATTATTCTCGCAAAAAGCAGAGGGGGCATCAATTACTGTAATTTCACGTACAGTTTAAAGTATTTTTACATACTTGCCAACAAAAATGAAGACTGAGTTATGGTGAATGAACATCCTACCAACACGGTCCGCAGGTGGTAATTTACCTGCCCCAAGGCTACCTCTTGGTGAGGCCCCTGACTAAAAACACAAGACACGGGACACTGGCCAAGCAGGAGTTGACTCGGGGCCTCTGAGACGAGGACGGGAGAACTGCTGCTCCCTAAGCTGATTCACATTTTTAAAAAGTCTGCTCCACGTACGAACAGTGTCCCACAGGAGCGTGGGTGCCTGACCTCGGTCCTCCTGGCCCCCATGGGACATGTGGCCAGCCGGTTGCCAGAACTGAGCGGCCCTTCTCAAGGGGCGTGTCCCGCCCCTGCCCCTCCTCCCTTCTTCTTTGCTGTTGACAACGCTGCGAACTTTCTGGAACCACGTGTTCCAGGGCTCTGAGTGGTGCCCTACACCTGCCTGTGATTTGTGCTGTCTTTTTATCAAATGTCCTCAAATTATCCCATCGTGGGAGCCACCTCTTCCCCACAGGGACCCTGACTCACGGCCCACGCTACTGAACACCGATTCGTGCCCAGGGCCTCAGGGCTGCCCCCGCCACCAGGGACCCCCTGGAAGATGTCACAGCAATCCTGAACAAGGTTGTGCAGAACTATGGCTGCACTGGGGTGTTGCCAAAGGACAAGAGCAGGTGATACCTGTCCACTATACACCAGCCTCTGAATGAAGACCGGCTTTCCAGCCAGCACGGGGGTTAAAGACAAACACCGAATAGGAGAAAAGCCTCGGTGAGTCGTAGAAAGCCTGCAGCTGCCCCAGAGGTGACAGAAAGCAAACACATGCGGGACAGGAAAGGGAGAGGCTGGAGGCGAAGATGGCGGGAAGGGGGAACAGGCGGCACCCGACTGTCAAAGCGCGAGCGCGGAGCCTGCAGGTTCACGGCCGATCCGCCCAAGGCGAGCGGGACAATTCATCTTCACTTTTTAACCCAAAATTACTCTCCCTCCTTATCTTTTGCTGACACAGTGCTGAAGCTTTTGTGGAAGGTTGACCCACCTCCTGCCAACGACCAGAGCCTTTGTGGGAACGCCCCTTCAGCGGTGGGGCGGGAGCGAGAAGCTATGACCGAACCAACATTTTAACACAGTTGTTACGAAAAGAAGCAGGTTTCTGGGCTGAAAATGAACACTCATATCTTGGTGCCTCAAGGATTCCTTCTGAAAAGCTCACGTCCCAAATGCCAACCAGGACGCATCACATAAGAACTACTTTAGCTCGGGGGGTGACCACCTTGCTAAGCCCCTGCGGGGCAACAATCTGTAAAAGCAAGAACAAAATTAAGAAAACTGCCTATTACAAAGTTCGTAATCCAGCGGGATGGGGCCACAGCTCAGGGGCAGAGCACGTGCTTAGCACGCACGAGGTCCCGGGTTCAACCCCCAGAACCTCCATTAAAATAAATAAGTAAGTAAGTAAATAAACCTTATCTCCCAACCAAAAACACGAAAACCAAAAAAAATTTTTTTAAACAGGGTGGGGAGGGTATAGCTCAGGGGTAGAGCACATGCCTAGCATGTACGAGGTCCTGGGTTCCATCCCCAGTGCCTCCATTAGGAAAAAAAAAAAGAAACAAAGTTCGTAACCCGAAGTGAGCTCTGACTTGCCTGGCTCACTTCTGCGGACACCTAGGCCTTGGAATTGTCCTCATCTAAACGCATTTGGGTTCAAAGCTAAAGAGACGTCTCCCAGCGCCGGGCCGGAGCTGCACATGGGCCGTCTCTGGGTCCGGGCTCTCGGTCCCTTTAGGCCTGGGTGTGGGAAGCCCTGGTCCCGAGGACTCCCCATGCTTCTGCCAGGCAGCCACTCGGACTCCTCTGCCAAGACACAAAATCAGGGCTCAGACGGTCAGGGCCACGAGACCTCTGAGAGTCTGTGGGATGCCACTCAAAATACAGGTGCAAATTTGGGGAAAGTGTGTGAAATATTCACCGAGAAATCTTTGTAAATTCATTTATTTATAGTAAGTTCAGCGTTTTCTTGTGTCCGTATTTATTTAAACCATTATCAAAGTAATCTATTCAGTAGTTCAATTTATGTCGTTGATTTTGAACTAATTTTTTTTTTTAAATCTTACCAAGTGACAGACTGGGCATCTCCTAATCTGACGATTGGCTAAAATCTGACTCATTAATAAGTGTTGTATATCTCAGTGTTGGCTCACACCGTACTGCACAGATCAGTAAACTCAACATAATTTATCGAGAAGTAGCAGTAGTTAAATGTTGTATCATATTTACACTGAATCCTTCATAGACCCAGTGTGCCCTGCAGATTTTAAACATTTTTCTCTATTTGTCTGTGTATAGGATTTTTCCCCAAACAAGGATTCATTATATACCAATTTTATAGTCATTTCATAGATCATTTCTATCAGAATTAATGAAAACAATTACATCTACCAGCACAAAAGGGATTTAAGAAAACAACAGAGTGAAAGATGATCTCACCCAAAAAATGCCTGACCTGGTACCTAAAATCAGTTTGAAATTTAAAACACGAGCACCTCTATTTTAAGATCTGTTAGAGTAGTAGACATTTTTCAAGTCTGATCTAACACAGGAGCCCAACCACATTATACAGATCCCCGAGCAAGGTGAGTATGACTATTTCCACAGACTGAGACACCCCAGAGTAAATCTCATTTTCACGGAAGGGCATCTTTTTCTCCTGCACATGGAAACCCGTCCACGGACGTCACACTGACGGAACGTCTGCGGGGTCCACAACGAAGCTTATCTTGCAATGGCATCGGTTTGAGTAAGAAGTGTATCTTCACTGCACCTCGGGTGAGGCGTCTCTGTGAGCTGGGCCCGGGCCCCTCTGACCTGATCTCCACCTGTGAGACGCCAAAGTGACCGAAATTTTGAGCACATCTGAGCGTTACCTCAGGGCCACGCAAACCGCCTGTGCATCTGCGTTTCAGTCCTATGTGCTCCTAGAAGTGAGCTCAGCCTTTCCAACCCAGCTCCCACCAGATGCTCACGATCTCCCTGTAGCCTGTCCGAGGCCTGGTGTCTCCCAAAATCACCAATCGAGGTATTTTTCTTAACAACAAACACCTCTTTCAGATTCATGCATATATGAATGCAACTATGTAAGTGCTTTGAGACACAGAAAACAAACTTACGGCTACTGAAGGGGGAAGTGGGTGGAGGAGGAATAAACTAGGAGTTTGGGATCAGCAGATACACACTGCTGTGTACAAAACAGACAAACAGCAAGGCCCTACTGTACAGCACAGGGCATTGTATTCAATATCCTGTAATAAACTGTAAAAGGAAAAGAATCTGAAAAAGAATATATATACATATAACTGAATCACTCTGCTGTACACTTGAAACTCACACAACATTGTAAACCAACTATACTTCAGTAAAAAAATAAGTGTCATGTAACTTCAGTCACGTCTGTGTGAGGTGCTTAGATTTCTGTAATTTTTACGTATGTCTGTAACATGAAGAAGTTTAATAAGCCATTACCAGCCTAATTCTCCCCACCAACTGTGGGCAGAGAGACGCTGTGCTCTCAGGAGCAGATCCAGAACATAAACCAGACCTGGGAACGATCGCTCTTTCCATCTTCAAAGATACGAACTTTTACAGGAATTCACAGCAAAGAAAAATTAGAAATGCAGACTCAGCCACCCGTTCCATGTCGTGACTCTTACAACGCACAAGCTGTAACTTAAAGCAACAAAGAGTTCACCCCGATGACAAAGGCCCCACAGGACCTGGATTCTGGGCTCGCTAACGCGGCTGCGTGGGCCTCCGCTCTGATCAGATGCTCCGCTGACACAGGCTAGAGAGGAATCCTGCAGGTATGGAAGATTTTTAGCAAGCCAGGAAAAGCTTTAAAAAAAAAAAAAGAAGAAGAAGAAGAAGAAAGAAAACTGACATGGAAACACCTTTACAGGACTTTCTTTTGATCTCAAGGGAGGAACAAAACATTTATCTTTTATAAGAATATGTGAACAGCCAACCAGTGTGCTAGAGGATAGGTGGGTCCCCAGTAAACCCAGCCCTGGTGGCTCCACTTACAGATCAAAGGTGATCCAAAATGGAGTCTGTTTTATGTGTATTTTTTATTTAAAGTAGTGTTTAAACTGTACCTATCAAACGAGCAGGCAGTAACCCAATATCTGCAGCTCTCGGGAGAACAGAGGCCTTGATGCTTACGGCAGCTTTCACCCGGATTTTAAGAGACGGCAGCGTGTCCAGCAATTGTGTGACGTGTGTAATGTGCTCCCTGACGCAGGCTATACGTTCTGAGGGTTAACAACTCAGCCTGTCAAGCAATATAACATAATTTCACATGATTCTATCCAGAGAGAAATACAAATGGATCAAATTGCTTTTTAGAAAAATGAAAACATAAAATAAAATAAACACCGCGATATGGTCTCAATATTCTCAAACGCCTGGAAAGAACCTCTTGGAAAACAGCTCTGCGGCTCAGAGACGGGTTCGCGAGTCCAGCCGTCTCCGGCCCACTCGGACGTCTAAGCGGGCCGATTATCCCGCAGCCGCAGAGCGGCCGGGAGGAGGGTGCCCTCTGCCCAGCCCTTTCTCGGGAACCGGTGAACCGCCCCCCACCCCCACCCCCCAGCAGCAGGCCTGGTTCCAGGAAGTCGGTGATCAGACTGCGGCTGTGACCGCAGCGGAGGCGGCGCTGAGCCCGAGCAGCAGCTAGAACGCAGCACACCGGTGCCTGGACCCGCCCCGCCCCGCCTGCCCCCCGAGCCCCCAGAAGCAAGCCGCGGTGTCTTGGACGTTCCGATACTGTTTTTGCCCGTAAAAAGATGAGTAAGTGTCCGGTTTTTCTCATCTCTGTGCCCTCCGGGCCACCCCTCCTGCCACCTCTTGTCTCTTCCACTCCCTCCAGCAGCTGGAAGGACCCCAAGGTCACTGCCATGCTCGTGGCTCGACGAGGCTCCCGGATCGTGTTCAGACGACAAGGGTGACCGCGCAGGGACTGTGTTTTTCCTTTGGGGTCTAAATTTGGTGAGCTGGACACGGGACTGGCGCATTTTCTAAGTCAAGCCCGTGGAACTGGAGAGGCTGAGCCCGGGCTGAAGCCCCTGGCACCTCCTGTAGCTCCGGAGAAGCCGTCACGAGACGAGAGAAACGCCGAACGCTGAGCTGGTCTCGTGCGAACGCGCCCCGAGCGCTGCTGCGCGGACCCGGCTGCGGGCCCCGACGGCCACGGCCAGCGCGCGTCCGAGCGCGGCCGCCAGTGCCCGGCGCGGCCACGCTCACCGCTGGGCTCCCCGACTTCTCCCGCCGTCCGAGCGGCCGGGCCCATCGTCACCCCCGCCAGCTACTCCGCTACACGGCTCTCCGCCCGGGGGCCCCAGCCTGCATCTCCTTGGCCGCAAGGGAGCGCGAGCCTCGGAGGGTCTCTCCCCCACGGCGATCCGATCCGGGACTCGGCGCCCCCGCCCACGCGAGAAGCTCGGAGCCTCCCGCCGGCCTGCGCTGCTCCCCCGCGTGGGCGGCCCCTCCCCGCGCCGGGGGTGGGGCGGGGTGGGGGAGGGGTGGCTGGAGCGCACGGCTCCAGGTCTCGGGAGTCTCACCGACCTCCCAGATGTCACCCAAGACACCAAACTGAGCGGCACCAGAACCGTCAAATGTGAGTGTCAGGAAAATCCGCGGTTTTCTAACCGCTTAGTATTACAGTCTCTTTCATCAGCAGTGAGTTGATAACATTTTCAATGAGCTCTGAAATTTCTTTACAAAAGGACACAACTCAGGCCTGCACGTCAAGTTCTATCTCACCGAAGTAGAGAGAGAACGCTATTTTGGGATTAACACACACACATTATTACATATAAAACAGATAAACAACAAGGACCTGCTGTAGCGCACAGGGAACTGTGTTCAGTTTCTTGTAATAAGCAATAATGGAAAACAATCTGAAAAAATTATACGTGTGTGTAGCTATGTATATAAAACAGAATTGCTTTGCTTTTAACCAGAAACTAACATTGTAAATCAACTACACTTCAATAAAAAAAATTAATTAAAAAAAAGAGAGAACACTGTTTTGAGTGAATATTGCTTTTCCCCCCATGAAGCAGCTATAAAGTTACAAACTAGCTTGGGACTTGCCCCGCCTAAGCCCTGGCTATGTCTCAGGCCTATTTTGTAGGCGGGGTCGTTGAGGAGGGCAGAGGACCCATCCTGGGTACGAAGGTGTGCGAGTGATGCTGGCAGGCCCACAGCCAGCACACATGGTGTCTGTGAACAGAGAGCAAAAGAAAAGGCACCCCCCCCACCAAGCCGAGCAGAACAAGGTGTCCCCCGGACGTGCTGCAGGGCCCCTCCCCGGCGTGCCAGGCCTCCGAGGTCTCCCAAGCGGCCCCAGGCCAGGAGACCGGGAACAAAGAGGCTGCCTTGCCCCGCAGCTCCGACAGATGTGTGGCCTTCACAACCACCTCCTCCTACTTCGACTTCTTAACCTTTACCTCCTGGGACTATTTGAAATAATCATCGGTGAAAATATTAGCCCCAAGGTCCTGTGCCACTGTGTTAGTTTTGAAAATCATTCCATATCTCTGAAGTTTTCCTGTAAGAACACCAATAAATATGGTTAGAAAATGGGTTTACTCAGAGAGGGCAGGAGAGACCAGGCTGCGAAGGTAAAAGTAATTTTTTCCGAAGGAAAAGCCAGGCTCAGTCAGGCCAGGGTGGTGGTTTCTTGAGACAAAAGCAACACTGTTACGGGCAACTCGCTGCCCTCAACAGACGGGCGATCACGTCTGCCCCGCTACACACAGAGAAAGCGCCCACCGAGACCAGGGAGGGGCACTGATGACGGTCCAGGTGTGTTCTGTGCGACTTCGTGGTGGTTTTTACAGGATTCATTCATGGCTGATGTAGACGGTCCCCAGCGACAAAGCAAGACCTTAGCGGGTCACGACTGCAGTACGGACGCTATGGACACACCGCCAGGATCCTCAGCTGCGTTAACATTTTACAACAGCGTCTTCCTTTGAAAGTAGAAATGGTCAGAGCCCTTCCAAATTTCTGGCTCACAGTAAAGGAGAATGAAAGGGCCTAAACTGTCCCTTCTTTCTTGTTGTGATTTCATAGGAATTAAAAAAAAAAATCCTTTTTTCCCTATTTCTACCCTGATTCATTCTACAGGACTGAGAGGATGCGACGTAGGACTCTCCCCTCAAAGAGCAGTTAGTCAGACACCTACTCCTGCCTCCCCCTCTACCCTGAGATCCAGCGGGGCGCGGCGGAACCAGGATGAGAGAGGCTGGCCTCAGAGCCAAGGCCCGGTCTGCAGGCTTCCCGCGCCCCATCTGTCTCTCTGGTGCCAGGAGCCTGATAACATCCCAGGACCGCCTCCGGGGCTCCTCCAGCCCTGCGGGGGCCAAAGGGCAGAAATCTGTAGCTGCCTCACTGATAAAATCCACCAGCTTATTAATTTAAAATGTCACTGGAAATAGATGGGATTCCCGTCTGTAGGTTACCATCAGCATTGGGTTATGTCACTGAAATGTTCCAGCATTTTACCAACTGGCTTTGGAACCCGCGCTGTTTGGAGCTTAGTTAATTCTTTTTGCTTTCGACAAATTTTTTTGAATATTCATGTGTGTCAAGCAGAGGACTAAGCATCAGAGATAGAAAAGTGAGGATAATTGTTGTTGACGCAGGAGAAAACCCAGGTGAGCTTGGCTCTAGTGATGAGTTTTAGTCACACCAACAGCATGAGCCATCGGTAAAAAAGAGTTAAGTTGGACTTTATTAACATTAATTAAATGAATAAATTAATCTAATCATTAAAAAATTTAATT
This sequence comes from Camelus bactrianus, assembly GCF_048773025.1. Classification (NCBI taxonomy): domain Eukaryota; kingdom Metazoa; phylum Chordata; class Mammalia; order Artiodactyla; family Camelidae; genus Camelus; species Camelus bactrianus. Next base: position 1,716,164 of record NC_133552.1, on the reverse strand, counting down.
TTATTAAAATTTAAGACACCTCTGCAAAAGATACCGTTAAGAGAATAAAAAAGCAAGTCACAGACTAAGAAAAACTCATTGCAAACTCCTATCTGTTCAACGAGGTGCACCAAAGATACACAGCAAACTACAGCCACAATCCAGGCGTTCTGCAATTTTCCTGTCCTTTTTTTCATCACTTAACAACCCCATCCACACCCCATGTGAGGACACAATACTCTGAAAATGTGCACTCCAAGCCCCTGAGCATCTTGAAGGAACATCTGGAGACACCACTGCCTTCTTGGAGTTTGCAATTTTTTTCCCTTTGGAAATTACACCCCATGGTTCACCACTTCAACCACTTGAATCACTTCTGAATTTCTCATGTCTCCTTATGCAGACTATCTCTAGTCCTGCCTTTGCACCTATTTGTAAATCCCCAGTTCTCGACCTGTCAGCTCTGCGGTTTCACTCCCACAGCTGTGTGAGGTGGCTAAATGCTGATGGAGGAAAATGACACAACTGGAGGCATCAGTGTAAACACCGACCTTCCCCAGACCTGCACCCTTCCTTCCCCATTTCAGTGATGACAACTCCATTTATATATTTAGATCCCAAAACCCTTGAGAATCACCTCGGCATTCTCTCCTTTTTCCTACACCCCACATGCAGCACACTGGGGAATTCTGCTGGCTCTACCTCTTAAACTTACTCAGAATCCAACCACTCCTCACCACTTCTAACACCAGCACTCGGTCCCAGGTCCTCCCCCTCGCCTTGACCACAGCCCCAGCCTCCATCTGGTCTTCCTGCTTCTCCGCTCACCCTCTGTGTAGTCGATTCACAACACAGCAGCCGGCTCCCTTTCTCAACACGCGGGACTGTTCACGTCACTTCTCTGCTCAAAAGCCAGCATCACGTCCCGTTCTGCTCAGAGAAAAACCCAAAGTTCCTCCATGGCCTGAACTCCCTTGAAGCATCTTCTTCGACCTCACTCCCTACTCTCCACATCTTCACTTACTTAAGAAGCACCTGCCGCACCCCAGTCACGCCCCGGAACCTGGAAGGCTCTTGCGTCCGTCGGCATGGCCGAGCCGTGCCCCCTCCAAGTCCCCTCCGACGCCCCAGCCCAGGTGAGCTCTACTCCGTGCTTTTACAGCCCACCTACAGCCCCTCCTCCTGGCCTGTGTTTTCCTTTTTTCTATACTACTTACCGCTCACTACAAACTACACAGTTTATTTTCTATTCTGTTTCTCATCCATTTCCCATCATTGAAATGTGAACAGAAGCATCCTCACCGTTTATCTTAGTGCTTCCCGCACGGCTCAGACAGGGGCTTGCCATCTACAGAGCACTGTATAATGATTTGCTGACTGAATAAATGAAACGCTAGTGCCCCGTACAGACACTAATGCATAAAAGGGTGGTCTGCTGGGTCAAAATGTTGCGTTCACGTCCTCCTCTGTCAGGATACTGGCCAACACCACTTCCACACCACAGCGCCACTGCTCTTACTGAGGGGACAGCGGCCTCTGCGTCTCCCAGCCCAGTGGCCCACCGCCTCCTGTCTGACTTCTGTTTCTGTCTGTGACAACAGGAGTCACTTCAGTGGGTTCACCTTTCAAGACGCCAACCTGTCCGGATTCTCTTCTGAGCTCCAGGACTTGTGCATCTAGACCGTGCCACGGATTTGTCATTGTCCTTCCTTAAACGTCCATCACTCCCCTGGCCTTTGCCTTTGGCTCTTCTCCCTGGACGCTGGTTTCTTCCTCTGAACACACTACCCCACTGAGCATCTCCCGGACTCCGGTTCCTACGCCTGGAAGAGAAGCCCAGCTCTCGCCGGACTGTTTCCAAGTGCGAATCTCATCGTGTCATTATCCTGCTCTCATGCCTTCCGTGGCTCCCAGAGCTTCCAGGACAGAGTGGAGACGCTTCAGCTCAACACACAGACTACTCTGTGATGTGACGTCTGCGTACCTTCCACCTCCATCCTCTCCACGAGCCCCACATGCTCCTTGCTGTCAGTGCTACACAGCTCTGCGGCTCCACGGCCCAGTCTCATGCTGTCCCCCGCCCCAGGCCTTCACACTGGGGGGGGACACCCTCCCCTCCCTCCTGGTCCCCTCCTCAGGCCTTCATGCTGCGGGGGGACACCCTCCCCTCCTGCCTGGTCCCTCCTCAGGCCTTCACACTGGGGGGGGACACCCTCCCCTCCCGCCTGGTCCCCTCCTCAGGCCTTCACGCTGCGGGGGGACACCCTCCCCTCCAGCCTGGCTGACGGCTTCTCGTCTCTGAAGGAGGACCTCAGCACCTCAGCACTGCGCCGTCCCTGACCTGCTTCTGACACGCATCCCTGTCTGACCACCGCGTGCACCCATCTCAGCTCTGCCCCGTCCAGGTGCCTCGCAGACACGGTCCCTCCAGGCTGCGATGCCGTGACTGCCTTCATCACAGATGCACTCACGTTTTGAGAAGCTCTGGAGTTTGTCTAAGTTCGTATAGCTTAAAAGTGACAACAGCCCGCCCTTCCTTCCCTGAAGCCCGTGCTCCTGCAAAGGATCCCAAAGCCACTTCTGCACTGAGGGTGGTAACGGCTGGCTTAGCCTGTTATCTCGGGCACAGGCTCAGGCCCTCAGTGGCTTATTGATAAGAAACTAATGAATATTTTGATTTTGGAAATATTGGCTCTGAGGAAGGTGACACGTATGTAAGTTCTCGGAGCTCCTTGGAATATCTATGCTAATGGCAATGGCGAAGGATGGAGATTCTTGGGTGGGAGCAGAGGTCACGGCGGGGACGGTGTCACCCTGCCACCCGGAGCACAAAACTGAGGGAGAAGCAACAGAGCAAGCTGGCGTTCGGGGAGGAGCAGTGCTGGGGGAGCCCCACAGAGCTGGAGCTGGGACAGGGCGAATGCGGGGGGACCCGAGCCCGGGGCACGTCGGTGCCAACAGCGGGGGCTGTTCCAGCTCAACCCTGCTCTACTCCCAGCCCAGGCTCCGTGCTGAGTCAGGACACCCAGCATCCTTCCCAAGGGGACCCCGGCTCTCCTCCCCTGGGAGACGGGCCTGCCTTCCACACCCACAGCAGAGAGAGGACAGAACTGTGATCTAAGCTTCCTAGCTGTCCCGGAGCCACCGCGGCAGACAGACAGCTCGTAACGCCACGACACACAGCTTCAGCAAATGAAGTACACAGGTCTTAGGCCACAGACTTGGCATTCCTGTCCCCGCACTCTGTCTTTTGTAACTTTCTCTCTTGAAAGGTGAAGGGGCGCACTGGGCTTAACGTCCGTCGTAAAGGGCAGCTGGGAGAGGGCGGCTTCAGGGAAGACCGCCACACAGACACACTGGCCTCCACGGCCTGCACCCCGACAGCCTCCCTGCCTCCTTCTCGCCCTCAGACGTGTGAGCGTTGACAGTGTTCAGACCTGTGTATGCTCTCTGGAAACTTCTCCCCCTTCTCTGGCATCAAACGTTACTCCCTGGGAAGGGCTTGGGAGGGGCACAGAGGAGGGCATGAGTCAGCCTCCAGGGAGCGCCCTGCAAGGCCTGGAAGCCCGACTTGCCCAGAGGAGAGAGTCTGTCTTCTTACATTTGACAGCTCTCTCAACCTCCGCTCTTGTGTTAATCGGCTGATGGAAAGCCAACAGCAAGGGAATCGGTCCAGCCTTTAAAAAAATTAAAAAGTGCATGAGTTTCAGTAAATGAGAGTGAGTTTAAAGAGCCTTTTCCAGCACCCCTGGCTCTCCGCCCATGACCTTGAGGGCCGGGCGGGGTCCCTGAGGTGGGATCCTGTCCAACCGCAGACTCAGCCTGCCGCAGGGCTGCAGGATTTCTTGCTAAATTTTGTGCCAGATTTCCCTGCACTGCTACAGTTTGTCCCAAATCTCCTCCCTCTGCCTTTGCCAGATCGAGCAACGCAGCAGAGCCCTGGACGTCCCAGGCTGCTGAGGGACAGGCTTCGCAGAGGACATGGCTGTGTTCCAACTATGACTTCAGGTGACTTGTTTTTTCTGCAGAGAGAGACTGCGGTCCAGCGGAAGGACCCGGTTCTGTGTCAGCCCGGCCACTGCACACTGGTTTGATGTGCCTGCTCTGTCTCTTTGCTTCTTTGCAAATCCAGGGCTCATCCAGTGTGACAGCCCAACAGTCCCGGAGACGAGCTGCAGGCTCCCACGTGCACACCACACACACACACACACACACAGCCATTTGCAAAGGGCCACCTCAGGATCAGAGGGTCCCCTCAGCATCCCCAGCCAAGGTCACACCAGGGACAGACGTACCAGCAAAGACGCTGATTCCAGGAGGACAGACGCTTCTTCAGAAACCACATTTCTCTTCTATTCTTTGGAGGATAATGATTGTAACAATCGTCTCACCGGTCCACCTTGATTTATCCCATCTATCTGACTTGACTGCATGGTTCCTCCAACTGCAGGATCCCAGGTGCTACTTACCAGGCCCCTAACCAGCCACCGTCCACCCACACTGCCGTTTGGCACCCACACTGTCACAGTTCTTGATCCCCAGAGACTGACCCCTTCCCTCCACAGCTGCCATCGGGAAGCCCCTCCAATACTCCAGCCACTGCTTTAAAACAAGACGATCACAGGAACTCACACACATACACACACCTGTCAGCTCCACTGACCTGAGTATCTCACTTAAGGGACTAAGGTCACACGTCCAAGCCACGTGTCCCCAAACAAGGCAACAAGGTCCCCGGGCCCAGACTGTTCGTCCCCTTAATCCCCAGAAGGCCCTTGGTCCAGGTTCTTACTCATTGGAGAGTCCCTCTGAATCTCCCAGGAAATAGCTGTTGACTTGAAGATGCCCAGCGTCAACTCGGAATGACTCACCCCACACATCTTCAGGCCTGGAAAAAACAGCTCAAACCCCACTGCCCCCCGAGAACGGCTGGGTGTGGACTCGGGCCGCCGCCCACAAAGCCTCACAGTCCCCTCCCTCCCCCCAGTTTCACCACGGAAGCAACAGTCGGGGCTGACCGTCCGGGACAATGGCAATCTCTACTAAAGGTCATAACCATCTTTACCTCTTCTTCCCTGGAAGACACAACGCCAGGCGCCCTGAGAACATTCTGCAGGGACCCAGGCCATGCTCGTGTCTGCGTGACTGCCCACCGAGGGCCTCCCCTTCCACCCGGACCGGCAGCAGCACAAAGGCAAACAGGACAGATCGGGCGGGATGGGAAAACACACAGCTCAAAGGAACCAGCACCTCCTCCTCCCAGTCTGGTCCCCAAGCTACCCAGAAGGTCGGGGAAACCACTTGTAATTCTTGTCTTTTTCTCACCATTAGCATTTCCTTCCCTCCCAGGTTCACTCGGCCCCCAAAGCAGGCAATTCTGATCACGATTCATGTTCCTGTTGGGTTGAGACTTGAGGTGACCTCCGGGCAGAGCTGCCCCAAGAAGTCCAAAGGCATCGCCCTGCGAAGAAGTCCTGCGAGCAAAGATACAGTGAGGACGTAAACCTCGTACAAACGGTCCAGAGCTTCCCAGTTCCTCAGCGTTCTCAGCCCCTCGCAGACCCCCTGAGCGCCTGACATTTTAAAGGTAAACCTGCGCTGCAGGTGGGAATGTGATTTGGTGCGGCCATTACAGAAAACAGCATGGAGGTTCCTCAAAAACTAAAAACAGACTTACCGTAGGACCCAGCAAACCCACTCCTGGGCACACATCCAGAGAGAACCTGAATTCAAAAAGATGCATTCACCCCAGTGTTCACAGCAGCACTGTTTGCAACAGCCAAGACATGGAGACAGCCTGAATGTCTGCTGACAGATGACTGGATAGAGAACATGAGGTAGGAAGGGACAAACTGGGGGTTCGAGATTTGTAGATCACACTACTATGTATAAAATAGGCAAACAACAAGTTTCTACTGTACAGCACAGGGAAGTATATTCATTATCTTATAGAGACCTATAGTGGAAAAGAATACGAAATCGAATACAGACGTGTGTACGTATGGCTGAATCATCACGCTGCACACCGGAAATGGACACGTTATAAACTGACTCTACTTCAATAACAAAAAAGGAAACCTAGTATCAATATACACAGGCACTTTAAAAGCACCAGGATACCCTTCACGGAGCAAACATTTCTAACGAGAAACGCCGTGGTCAGAGCCGCGCTAAGATGTCGGAGACACAGCCGTGAGCCAGGGATGCGACTCCGCCCTCGCGAGATTCGAGGCCTCTGGGAAAGACAGACACAAACAAAGGCTCCAGACGGAGTGAAGAATCGGGGAAGGGGGGTGCACGGCACTCTGGGGCTTTCCACTGGGGCGGGGGGTGCTGACCAGGAACAGCGCCCCAGGGAAGGGAGACATCTTCGGCGCTGAGATTACAGGGTGAGTACAGGGGAGCAGAGGGAGACATTGTAGGCGGGGAAACTGGCATGTGTGGCGCTCCGGGCCGAAAACAGAAGTGGAGACCCAGCTGCAAGGACCTCGGCGGGAGAGCGGGGAGGAGGGTTCGCTGGACAGGGCCGGCCAAGACCGGGTTTGCATGTGGATGTCAGGACAGCTGGGAGTTTGCTACTGAGACTGACTGCAGGAAACAAACCCAACTCTCCGGGAAAAGTGGAATTTTTATATCCAAGAATCACAGAAGGCTGAGCTGAAAGGCACCTGAGGAAACATCTAATCCCAGTGTCCACGGATTAACTGGTGCATGAATTCCTTCTCTGAGCACACCCAACAGTGCTGGAGAACTCGGCACCTGTTCACATGTAACTCAGAGTGTCAGAGATTTCTTTCAACCCAAACCTGCTTCCTTGAAACTTCCACCATATTTATGCCCTCTGGAGCTCAGAGTATCGGGCTAATCCTTTCCCCACCTGACAGCTCCTCAAATGTTTAAAGACAACTGCCTTGTCCCATTCTGTCTTCGGTTCCCCAGGCTAAAACTGCCTGCTTCTCCCACTGCTCCTCGAATCACATGTTCTGGACCCTCTCGATGTCCTGCTTAGGCTTCTCAGGGCAGGCCCTAGTTTGTCAAGAGAAAGTAAATCATATCTGCTTTTGAAAATAAATCCAAATACACAAACTGCGTTATTAACCTACTTTGCTCATCGAGAGTGTCTTTGCCTTTGAATATTAAATCTGGAATGCCTGGCTTTCAAAACCACAAATTATCCTTGTAATTGTAAGGAGTCCCCTGGGGCTTTGTAAGGAATTCTGCAAAATACGCATTTGATAAATGTCATTACTTAACTGAAGGGTCTTCCTCTATTCATTCCTGAGTGAATGACACGGTTGAGCAGAGTTCACAAAAATCAAAGGAGAATTTGCTCAGTGTCACACAAATCTTTTTCAAAACTAGTGTGAATACACCTGCTGACCCCTGAGACCAGCAGAAGTCAGCCGAGCCCTCCACCGCCGGCCTCCAACCAGGGAAACAGCGACCTCAAATAAAACACAGCTTTGCACCAAGGGTCCATGTGCACCATTCTCCTCCACTACAAAATGCACTCCTACCACTAAACCCTGCCCGCCCCATCAGCCAGCATCACCCCACACGTTGGTCAGAGAGCTTTTTTCTCTTTAACTTTTTATTTTATTTTTTACTGAAGTATAGTCAGTTTACAACGTTGTGGTAATTTCTGGTGTACAGCACAGTGATTTATTTATACTTACATACATGCATGTGCACACACACACATACATTCCTTTTCGCATTCTTTTTCATAACAAGCCGTTACGAGAGCGAGGGAGCTTCTCTATGAGGCTAGTGGAGGCGGCGCTGGCGAAGTTTTGAGACTAGTTTGTTTTGTCAATCTTGTCCATTTCCCTTTAAAATTTGCCTTAAGATGCTACCAAGCAATATGTTTATCATGGTTTAAAAAACAATGTGCTACGAAGTTTTCGTGCTCTCATGGAAAACCACGGACAGCGCAGCGACGTAACAAGCCCCACGGAGACGCACGCAGGACGAGGTGCTGCAGGCTCGGAAATGACGCAGAGGCCTTCCTGCCCCTGCAGCAGGCGACACGGACAGCGGGCGGAATCCCCAGGCTGCACGCTCCAGGAGGAGGCGACAGGAGCCAAGCAAGATCGCTCCGTCATCGAGACCTGCAGCTGGCTCACGAAAATGCACTGAGACCCCCCGCCCCAGCTCACCATAGCCGCATTCACCCCAAAGCTCGCAGGTCACGCGCGCTGCCCAGTCCCAGCCAGGTCCCCACCTTGTAGGGCCCACTGTGAAGTCGCCCGGCCCAGCCCGGCCAGAGCGCTCCGAGAGCGTCGCCAGATGGGGGGGCTTTCCTGCCTGGAGCGCAGAGGACATGCAGAGGCAGCAACTCCCGGAACACTCACTCCTCTCAGTCTGGATCCTGGCTCTGGACTCGATTTACCTTTGTGAACCAACCTCGTCACACTGTGGTTACCTGGCTCGTAAAAACCACCAGATGCTCTGATGGAGCAGAAAGCACTGCTCTTCTCTGAGCACGAGTCTGGTGTCTTCTGTTCAGTCACGGCCAACACATCACATCACACTCTTTGGCTGATTTCTAAAACCTGCGCGTACATGGATGTGGCACGACTGCTCTGAGGAGTGGGGCACAGGCGTCGGAGAAGCAGGCGAGCTGTGACTTGGAGAGGAGAGGAGGAGCAATGAGGAGGGGACTGTGAAAGAAGGGCAGGACGCCCCACGCTGGGGGGGCAGCAGGAGCGCCCCCCTACGTCATCGCTCCGCCGTCTGTTCTGAGCCCCTGGCGGGCTGAGCCGCCACTGAAACCCACTCTTCACAGGGTGAAAGCTCCAGGAGGAGACCTCGGGGGCTCGTTTAGAAGCTGCAGTTCTCAAGCAAAAGGGCTCCCGGTGGAGCCCAGGAAGCTGGAAGCACCCCCCCCCCCCCCGCAGGCTCCCCGAGTGATCTGCCCGAGGCCCGCGGAGCACGCGGACTGAGAGCACGCCCCGGGGCCAGGGGGAGGTGGGGGCGGCCGCACCGCGGCGGGCGAGGACGTCCGCTCTCTGCAGATAAGGCGACGCCCCCCTGGCTCCCACGGGATTAGGTCATCTGGCCTCACCTGTTTTCCCTCCCCCGTGAATTCTCCCGAAGCAGTATGAGTTTCCGACTGGCATGTTCTGCGCGTTCACTGGATCCCGCCGCTGAGCGGCTGCGCGCTCCTGGGCCGCCACGCGCGGCGCCCGCAGAGTCACGGGGGCGCCCGCGGGGCTGCGACTCTGAGAGGGAAGAGGCGTGGGAGGTGATGTGAACCCAGACGCGAAGCCGGGAACTCCCAGAGCAGCTCCAGGAGTCGCATTCATGTCTCAGAGGAAAACCCAAAGGTGGGAGCGCTTGTAGAATGAACTGTTACAGCTCCACACACCTGTTAATGCAGACCCTCGCCTGCCGAGCGCGTTTGAGGTGCGAATGAAATATAGTTGCAACAGAGATACAGAAAATTCATATCCAAACTGAGAATCGTGGTCTCCCCCTTAAGTGATTCCTCCTCTCGGTTGGCACCATCAGGGCTAATCTGGCAAGTGGCAGACGCTGGCTCGTGTGAGGCGATGGTCCACCCAGATCAGCCACACTGCCCAGCAAGATTTTTAAAGAGATGACAAGAGCCATGGACTAAATACGGTTTCCTTTACGTGGGCGTTTTTCCTATTCTCTGAAAGAAATTTAAAATATACACATATAGATACATGTACGCATCCGTATGGTGATCTCTTCATGAAATTTTGTAAACATTTCAAGTGGTGCAGAACCAAGTAGAAAGCTATTTATACACACCCGAAATGAATTTGTATATTGTAACACTTTCAACTCTCTGAAGTTAGCCACTTTTATCAAGTTGCATAGACTATTTCAAACATGAAATTAAGACACATGTATGAGATGCCAGAACTTCCTCAGGAACATTCTGCAGTGAAACGTTTGCTTCTCGAAAGACTTAATACAGGAGCTAAATCTTATACACTATGGCTTGTATTAAAAATTTCTTCCCTCTAAAATGCTGACTAAGCTATAAAATTTTAACAAAATTATCAGGCTCTTTGTACGCGAGATTCTGTTATTTAAATACCTCAAAAACTGCCCTTTCATGTGTCAGCAAAACCTAAACCTGGCATTATTCTTCTGCCTTCTCTTATGCTTATTACTGCTACTGCTTTAACATTATAACCTGCTACGTTTATTGTGGATGTGTCAAGGGAGTTTTTAAGATCTAAACATATGTACATTGACTGGGAACAAAAGAACTCAATTTAGGAGTGAATTCAGATTTATAGGAATTTTATACAAAACACTTATGATTTGATACATTAAAATGTACAACATACTTTATAATTAATTCAGAATGACCTAGGAAGCAAGTTGTTTTCACTTAACCAAACATGAAACTAGAATCCTATTCGATGAGCATTTTTAAGTATCATTATAAAATGAGGATTTGAGTCAAAATTAGCCTTAAATTCTCCCTCTTGTGAGACTTTTAAAATTAACTTTCTGTTAGACTTCCTTCAGGGATTGATCTCTCTAAGCCCCGTTAATAACCAGAAAATAGAACTAGCAGTTTACCTGGTGAAGAACTAGTATTACATACTACCAATGTATATTTTGTTAATATTTCTTTTACTAAAAACTCAGGAAGAACTGGTAAGTATCACAAATGAACCCATTTGGGGGTAGTTATTTCCAGAGAGTGGACGTTCCTGAGAAAAGGGTGTGCTTTACTAGAGACGGTGATCACTTCACACATGTGACGTTACCTCCTGCTCCGGAGAAGCAGGCTGAGCTGGACGTGTGCACCAGGAGAGAACAGCATTTCTCTGGAATAGAAAAGCCTTTGCTTTTACTTTCCCAGGCTTCCAACATCCCTTGATTGGGCTGTTCTAAGAGATGTTTCATAATGGCATACTGCTCATATGGTAAATTTACCCCAAACCTATTACTCACAGATATGAGGTTCTTTCCCACAATAATAATTAAAAATTTTTTTTCCTCTCTTTTCACAATATGTAATGCTCTTAAATAAAGGTGTTTTCCTCTGAAATTTAATATAACTCATTAAAACAAACACCCTGCCCACATTCTCAAAATAGCCTTCTAAAATCACTATACTTCTCTAGTGTCTCCAGGAGGTTCCAGGATACAAAGGAATGGTTCATCCACATTGGCTATTTTTAAATCCTGATATATTTTCCAGATTCCCACTTAATATTCCACGGTCCATAGCAACAAAGCTGGAAAATTAGTAAATGAAGCATTCCTATCAAGACTTTACACAGTGATTTTGGCTAAATTGCCTAAACACTGCTTTGGAATCTTCTTTATCAAGAGAAGGAAAAAAGGAATAGAGAGGGACTGACATCACAAAAGATGGTTGAGAAGGAAGCTTCAGGAATTGGTCCTTCCACCAAAAAACTATCCAGCTGGCAAGAACTGTCTGAAGCAATGTTGTGGAACCCTAGAGTCCAAAGAAACACTTACATAACATCCAGGAGTGCTTGATGAAGAAAGAGGTTGATGAATTTCATTAAATTTCTGTGTTTCACTCAGTGGCTACCACCCCCCACCCCCAAGTCCTGTGACAAGCAGCCATGGGACTGGCACCCAAGATCATAGTGTGGTAGCTGGTGCCAGTTGAGCAACAGGGACATTGTCCTCCCAAAATAGGAATTGTCCATTTTGATCATTGCATGTGATCGCTGAGGGGTCATTTTGTCAACCTCCACTGACTGAAGTGGCTGTTCCACCCACACTGGTCCGTGGAAATTGAAAGAGACAGATACATCTTTTTCTTTTCTTATTGGACCCAGGAAATCTCTATGAGGTCACTGGCTGGCTGCAGAGATAACAAAACAGATACTCCAGTGACGACATATGACAAAGAATACAGTCTTTTCAAAAATGGTTTGGAAAAGTCACTGAACAAAGGAACAGCTGCAGCTTTCATCAAGTCCCAACAGCAACCCCTGGGGAGGAGGTAGAATCTGATTTTTAGAGCTATCACATTACAGTATTCAAAACAGCCAATTCTCAACAAAAAATTACAAAGCTTACAGAGAAACAGGAAAGTATGACTCATTCACAGGAAAAAGAGAGAGAAATTAACCAAAACCATCCCCAATATTGGCCTTACTAGACAAAGTCTTTAAATTCACTGTCTTAAATATGCTCAAAGAACTGAAAGAAATCATGGACAAAGAACAAAAGGAAATCAAGAGAACAATGTATAGACAAGTCAGTAAATAAATAAATATAACATACATTTTTTAAAGAGTTAGAAATTATAAAAAGAACAAAATAAAAATTCTGGAGCTGAAAATAAAACAGTTGAAATTTAAAATTTTTCTAGAGGTATTCAACAGCAGATTCAAACAAGCAGAAGAAATAATAAGTGAACTTAAAGATAGTTCAGTTGAAATTATCCAGTCTGAAAAGTGGAAATAAAATAAAGAAAACCTTAGGGTCCTATGTCACACTCTCAAGAATACCAGTATATGTATTGTGCGGGTCCCAGAAGAAGAAGATAGAAAGGAGGAGAAAAAAATATTTGAAGAAACAGTAGCCAAAAACTTCCCAAATTGATCCAAGGAATGCAAGGGTGGTTCAACATAAGAAAATCAATGTCATACACCACATTAATAGAATAATCATCTCCAAAGATACAGAAAAGGCATTTGACAACATTCAACAACCTTTCATGACAAAAACACTCAGCCAACTAGGAACAGACAAGAACTCGTCAACATGATAAAGAACATTTAGGGGGAAACATCAGCTCATATCACACCCACTGGCAAAAGACTAAAATTAGTCCCTAAATTAGGAACAAGACCCGGAGGCCTGTTTCACCACAGCTATTTGTAATTACACTGGGAGTCCTAGCCAGAGAAATTATGCAAGAAAAACAAAAGCCAGCTAAACTGGAAAGGATGCTTAAAACTAACCCTATTCACAGATGACACAATTCTGCATATAGACAATTCCAAATAGTCTCCACATTAAAAAATGACTAAAGATAATACATGAACTCAGCGAAGTTGCAGGGTACAAGATATACACACACCAGGAATAAACCATCTGAAAAGGAAATTAATAAAAATAATTTCATTTAAAATAGCATCCAAAGAATAAAATACTGAGAAATAAATTTAACCAAGGAGATGAAAGACTTGTTCACTGAAAACTACAAGGTATTGCCAAAAGAAATCAGAGAAGACTTAAACAAATGGAGAGACTTCCCATGTTCATGGACTGGAAGACTTAATATTGTTACTATGGCAACAGTTCTTCTTAAAATGGTGATACTGTCTGAAAAAAAAAATCTTTAGATTCAATGCAATTCCTTTCAAAATTCCAATGGCCTTTTTGTAGAAATGGAATACCTTATTCTCAAGTTCAGATTGAAATACAAAAGGTCCCAAATCATCAAAACAAAATTAAAAAGGAAAATAAGGTGGGAAAACTCACACTTCTCAATTTTAAAACTTACTTTAAAGATCCAGGAAACAGAACAGTGTGGTACGACTATCAGGATAGATGTACAAAGAATGAATAAAACTGAGAGCTCAGAAATAAACCCAAACTCCTGTGGCCAGTTGATTTTCAACAGACTGTTTAACTGGTAAAGAATGGTTTCTTCAAAAATGATGCTGGGACACTTGAATAACCACGTGCAAAAGAATGAAATTAGACCTCTGCCATACACAAAATTAACCCCAAGTGGGTCAATGACTTAAATATAAGAGCTAAAACTACAAAACTCTTAGAAGAAAACATAGGAGTAAATCTTCATGACCTCAGATTTGGCAGTAGATTCTTATTATGATTCCAAAAGCATGAACAACTAAAGAAAATAAACTGAATTTCATCAAATTAAAAACTCAGTGTTGCAAAGGACGTTATCAAGAAAGTGAAAAGAAAAATGTACGTAAGGGAGGAGAATAATGAGACAGCGTCTACCTGATGAGGTTCTGGTATCCAAAACACACACAGAACTCTTACAGCTCAACAGCAAATTGATAAACACCCAATTTAAAGATGGAGCAAAGGAATTGAATAGACATCTCTTCGATGAATGTGTGCAAATGACCAACAGTTCCCTGCAAAGATATTCAACATCACTGAGCGTCATCAGTGAGGGCCAGATTGCAGTAGTCAGTGTGCACTGACTTCTTACCCACGTGCAAAGACAATGGGACAGGTGTGTGTGTGTGTGTGTGTGTGTGTGTGTGTGTTTTAAAAATCAATACTGTATATTCACTGTAATGTCAAAATGTGAGTCAGAGAAGTAGGTTGGTTAGTCCAGCCTCTTGCCAATGCAAGCATAACCCCATAGACTCAGACAGCAGGTGCTTTGTCCAGGACAGTTTCAAGGGACTCAGGTGAGAAGGGTCGATTTGCAGAAATTGAGGCCACAGCCCAGTCCCTGCACCTTCAAGTCTCACTGTATTTGACTTGGATTTCTCCCAGGTGTGCTAGACAGCAGGCCCTTCACACACACACACACACACACACACACACACATACACACACATATGCTCTTACTAACACTATTTCACCTGCCCCTAAGATGGTCAGGATTTATTTATGCATAAAATGCTAACGTGTAATAAAGGAGTACATGGATGGATGAAGATGAAATCAGCCTTCAACCTTAGTCCCCTTCTCACGGGCAGAGGTGGAGCTGAATGAGGCAGCTGATCTTCTGGAATCTTCCATTGCCATTCGTTGGCCACAAGGCCTTCCTCAATTCGGTGGACTGGAATCTTAGATCCTTCATGTATATAATAAGCACATTCACCATGCTTTTCAGGGTTTTTAATGAGATGGATCATATGAGACAATGTCAAAATGCTTGCATCAGTGGACAACTTGATTATTATTTGAATCTCTGTGTTGCTTTAAAAAAATTTTTTGGCATTTTCTTTGTTTTCTTTCAGACGGTGACTTCACAAAGCATCTTATGAAAGAGGTGTCAAGGTGCTAGAAAGAGCTGAATCAAGACTTTTTAGCTCTTTTCCTAAATTTTATTTTTCCAGTTACACAAAGCCATTCTTGTTTCTCATCCAGACGTTTCCAAAGGTCAAGTTTTCATTTGAGGTGAGTAAGCAGCCCACATAGGACACGCATCAGCCGAGGAAGAAGCACTGTGCGTGGCGACGGGCACCAGCGCTCCCCCGACCCGGGGCGGGGCGCGCGTCTCCCAGCTGCAGGTCACGCTGTTGCTGCTGTTGTTTCAAGTCAGAGAGAGCCCGCGTGCTCCGTCCCGCAAGCACTGCTGAGCGGGTGCTTTGCAGCTCTGTCTGACTGGTCCTAGTCTTCCCTTCTAGCTTGGAGCTTGGCAGTGTTTTCAAATGCAAACACACACTGAAAGGAAATTACTAACCTCTGCACCGTGGGGACAGCAATGACCTTGTGTTACAGTCAGGCACCTTGACGGCGTATCTCACCAATAACTGTTACACTGAACGTCGCCGCTATAAACAAACAGATTGACTGCCCCAATTCTCAAGTTTAAAGACACTTAAAATTTAGTATTAGTCAATGAATCACCGTATTATAAGCTAGGCAAGTCTTTAAGACATTTGTTCATCAGTAGCAACATTCTTGCTTCCCCTATTTTAAATAACCTCCCTAGCCAGCACCTCCTCCCTGGTGGGAAATGCACCCATCTTACTGCTCTATTTATAATTGGTTTTTCCAAGCCTAGCCCATATGATCAATGGTCTGTCAAAACGTGTCTTTTTTTGTTTCTTTGTCTTGAATCAAAACTCTTGAGAAGTTCTATTTTACTGATCTCAAAAAAAAAAAAAACAGGTTTTTGTTTAAATGATCCTTTCTGGATTTTTTTGTTGTTCATTTTTATTTCATTAAATTCAGCTTTGATCGTTGTCACCTCCCTTCCTGGCTTCCTGGGTTTACTTCGTCCTTTTCTAATTCCTTCCGGTGACTTTATTTTGCCTTCGTGCCTCCATCTCAAGCACTTACTCCTCAGCAACACAGCGACTTGCGCTGAGGCGCCCCCCGAGTTCAGCGGTCCCCATTGTGTTTGGTATGAAGTTCCTCCTGGTTGCCTTCTAGGCGGTTTGTAATCTCCAGTTTTATCCTGTCTTTGATCCAAAGATTTTACGAGAGTGTGTTTCTGAGTTTTCAAGCAGTGAGGTGCTTTGAACAAACTCTTAACAGACTCTGTGGCCTGAAAATTTCTCTCTACTCAGTTTTTCCTCATGGCTAACTAAGGAACAACTTTCTGTGTGAAAGTCACACCAAAAACCTACCGCCTCTGCTCGGGAGCTTCGAGCTTCAAGTCACAGAGAGAATTCCATTTGACCGAGTTACTCAGTGTCTCCGAGCCGCACGTCCCGTTGGCCTCTTAGACTTGTCCGTCTGGGGACAAGGTACCGTCGGGCCTCCCGCGTGTGCGCGCTGCCCTCCCACACGGCCCCGCGGGCGTGGGGGGCGGAGGCTGCCGCTGCTGTGTAGGGCTACTCACCTCCCTCCATGCTCCCACCCGAGCTTAGCAGAAAGTGCGAAATTATTATGTCCACAGTTTATGACGTTAATTCCATCATCTATTCATATACCGGCTCTCCTGTTTCCTACTGGTTAGGGTTTTTTCGTAGCAGTTTTACTAGCATTATTTAATATTGCCTTGGGTCTTGGTTTTTTTCTTTTTTCCTTCTGACCTTTTTGTTCAAGTTCTCTGTGTTCACTTGTTTCAAGTGTGATTTTTACAAATTGTGCGTGAGTGGGCTTGTGTTATAATGCACAGCTTGTCCACAGGTCACCATAACGGCTAACATACTTGACTGTATATTCTCCCTTACTTCAGAATTACTAAATATTTTAAATTGTTGTTTCTTCTTCTTTAAAAAAATTTTCCTTGGTTGTATTATTGTTCATAAATAATATTATTGTTAATGATAAAAATAATAAATACATAATATTATTTTTTCTAATTACTTTTGCCTCTAATCAATTTGTAAATTCTACCTTCCCTTTTCAATTCCATTAAGAGTTGGCTTTCATAATTTTCTACCACTTTCCAAAAACAAGTTACCAAATATTTCCTCACCAAGATGGAGTGTTTCACTCTTCGAGTTGGATGGTTTTCCACCAAAATGCGTTTTCCCCATGATGCCCATCCTTCTGTAATTATGCAACTAGTTCATTTTTAATTCATCAGTCGTTAGGGAGGAAATTGTGTTTTCGGGTTGAGACAGTGAAGTACTCTTTTTAATTTAATATTCTGACTTAAGTATCTCTTCCACCAGGGTCCTTCCCTCCAGGCTTGCGTTGTGCTGCTTCTGACCAGTCGCCCTCCCTCTGCACGCTTGGTGCACTTCCGTCTGGGCGGGACTGTGCTTGAACCCAGCCCAGGAGCCGAGGCCGTGCCCTTGCAGTGACAGAAGCCGGAGTGGTCGGTCCTCCGGGCCACACGCACAAGCAGAGGCTCCCGCCGGTCCTGCTGCGGCCCCTCGTTGGCCTCCAGACTGTGCAGGCCCAGCCCCCCCCCCCCCCCCAGCGCTTTCTCCATCTCGCGGAGGCCTAGGAGCCTCTGCACCACCTCACAATGCTGTGCAGACATGAGGGCCTCGGGTCTCAGGACCTGCTGCTTCCAGCCCTCTGCCAGGCACCTTGCTGGTTTCCAGACACTTCTGAGCCCAGAAGAGAGACCTGCCATCACTCTGTCTCCCGAGACCCCTGCAAACACAGGCCTCATCTGCTCCTGATACTCAGAGCCCCAGGGCCCTTAGGAGAGGTACCAAACTAGGGCTGGGGTGGAGGGGAGGGCCGTGCCCCAGACGGCCATCATTGTCTCCCTCTTCTCATCGCCTAGACGCTAACCAGGCTTCTGAGCACTTGTTTTAAAATCTAAAATGAATACATGTGTGTGTGTGCACGATGGGGACACTGGGCTGCACAGCAGAACTGACACGTTGTACCTGACTGTGCTTCAATAATCATCTTGAAAAGTCTAGAGCCCTTAAATTGTTTCCTGATTCCAATTCCAGTTTGCACACTGGACTCTTCTGGAGCTTTCCAAAACATCCTGCGTTCTGTGGCCCACCTGACCGGGTAGGTCAGAACCTCCAGGACTCCGGTGTGACTGCCCATTGCTGCCTCGCACGCGGCCACCTTAGCTCCTAAATTCACCTGCAGAGCTTCTTGGGTTGCAGGACACTGTACAGACACGTTAGAGAGTCCGTGCGATTCCTTCGCCTCACCCATGGACACAGACAGAACGTGAGCTTTGGGAGGGAGACGTGCTAGAATTTGGGATAAATACTGAAGAAATGTCTGGGTAACAAGAGAGACAGATCGAGAAATAAAGAACTGTAAAACAGCGCAGACAGTGGCTCCGCAGAGGCGGGCTGCGGGAGGAGTGGGGGCACGTCGGGGGGTGTCTCTACCCAGTGCAGGTGCATCAGGAAAGGCTCCCAGCGATGACAGCAGGGCAAGAAGGAGGACAGTGGCCTGCCAGGTGGACGGGACCTCTGCTCCTGCATCAGTGCAAAGTGTCCCTGTGAGTGTCTTGTAAAGAGGGGGCTTATTGTGCACAGAGACCATGATTCGTATGTAGTCCCCAGATTTTTCAAGCTAATCTTCAAACTATTAAAATTAGAAGTGCAAATCCCAATTTTCCATAAACTTGAAGTTCAACTTGCAAATCTTGTGAATGACTTATAACCAGCACTTTAGAATGTAGTCAAATTCTCCCACATATTTCACTCTCGCACGTCCAAAATCAGTAGGTTAATCACCATTAACATAATGGTCAGATTCTCTTATTACCTGATTCTCTTAAATACTGCAGATACTCTGAGCACCCAAGACATGTCAGTTATCTCAACGATAACAAATTGTCCCTACGGTCAAGATAAAAATAAGAATTTCCAAAGGTAGATTTACTTATTCCATTTTTTTTATTAAAATTTTCCAGGAACCGGAAACCCACTCACCTCTGGGGGAAGAGTGGGCATCTTCCTCAGAGAAACTCTGCTGCACAAAACCAAGAGCCACATTTCTACCCAAAGTGATTCACCAGGAGTGAAGACCCACAGGCTGTGGCCTCTTGGTAAGGAAGACAGTGGATTATTTCTAGACCCTCTCAAACAAACCCTTTGATTTCGGTCTCCAGCCACATCCTGCCGTGGCCAACTTCCTTCAACTAATCTCTTTTACTACCAGAAGGAAGCTGTATCCTTTTTATATGTTTACTGTCTGGCCAGGCCACACCTCGACTGAGGTCACAGTGCAAAGTCACGGCAGTGACAAAAACGACAAACACGGCTTCCGCTTCAGGGAGCCCAGCCCCCAAAGTAGGCAATCGCATGCCGTCCTTTACGACTCTAAACTCTAGCATCCTTGGGACAAAGGGTGCTTAACGCAGGTGACTCAGAATGACAAGTCACGTGACAGTGAGGGTCTTATTCTTCCATTCAAAGTGGTAAAGTCAGTGCCACCCAATAAACCAAATTATAAGCGAAAACGTGGTCTTGTAATAAAGAAAGTCTGTGAACAATACTAGATGTGGAGCTCATGTAAGAGAGTATTTCCAAGTTCCAAGGGGTGTTTGAGATAGGAAGTTGAAAAACAAACCCTATAAAATTAGCTTTCCCACCTGCGTATGACATCAAATGAATGCATGACCCTCCTTGAAACATTATGAATTTTAGGTTTTTCTGACATTGGTGAGACGTTAGCTCTGCCCTGCAGGGTTCATTTTCCCAGGAGATCTGAATGAATTCAACATTCACATCTCAAAAAAGTCACTGATTCTGTAGATTTTTAAAATGCAATCCAATTTTTCTTTCTTAAAAGATTTCATGGAAAACACTAGCTAGAAATGTTTATTTTTAGTTTCAAATGCATTTAATGTTTAATGTTTAATTTGTAAGCAACTTTATTGTGGTGTAATTTCTGTACAGTGACCTACACTTACTTCCGACGTACAGTTTGGTGGGCTTTGCTAGATGTCTACATCTGTGAAACCAGCACCACAGTCCAGATGCCTGACATTTCCGTCACTCCCCAGGAGGTGCAAATTTTGAAATGCTTTCAGATCCTGGATTAATTATTAGATAATACTATACAAAGTTTCAAATTACTATTTTCATGCCACAAATAAACAAGTACCAGTGAAATGAGGATGATGACAAGGATGTGTGTTTGTTTACAAAATAAATAATTGTCCAAGGACTGAACATCAGGTTAACTGACATCATTAGGCGCCTAACCCCTCCTCCAGCCTCACAGATGGGTAAGGTGTCAACCAGTCCTGGAGGTGAAGCTGGATTTTGGCAACGATGTACAAACTTATTTTATACTACGCTGAAATGCCAACACAAGACGCTGGATATTCTCCTCTGGTCATGGGTTTGTGGAGTCATTTCTTTTGCTCTGTTTTATTTCCCCAAGAGTCACTAAAGACTCCAGTTGTGGTCTCCACTTTGCGTCTCTTGCTCTAACATTTCCTTCGGGATAAGAATCCAAAGGCACACGTTTAATAATGGCGAGGGTCCTCGCTGTAACATTCAAAGTATAGTTTGAAAATCTGTCGCCTTTGCCGGACACAGACCTCTTTGCATTGTGACCACCACCCTGGGGGGAGAAGAGCTTCCTTGGAGCCTGGAAATGGAAATCCAGCAGCAAGAGGCAGAAAATAAACGGAGCCTCCCGGGGGGCTGAGGAGAGTGACGAGAATGTGGGTTTTCAATCCTGAGAAAGTGGTTTTAATCCCCCTCTCCTGCCATCGCACACGAGATAAACGTGGTGCCAGCAGAAGCTTCTCATCACGCACATTCTTAACCTTCCACAGGACAGCCTCCCGACATCCTCACCACGTGTCACCTGAAGCCAATGAAGGTCCTCTCTTATCCATTGGAAAAGAAACCATATTTACTTAGAAAGAAGGAAGACTTTTATGACCCAGGGAAATCACGCTTCGGGGCCATTCTAGAAAAGGGAAATGTTCCACTGGCATCTCCTTCGCTGCATGAAACTGTATCCTTCAGTATATATTCCAGTTCTTTCCTTTTCTGAGTAGTTCATTATAAACGTGGTAAAATTACCTTGGTTGATTCTCTGCTATTGGTTTTTTTGGGGGAGGTGGGAGGAAGTAATTCAGTGTATTTATTTATTTAGATGGAGGTCCTGGAGATTGAACCCAGGACTTCGCATGTGCTAAGCACACACTTTACTGCTGAGCGATTACCCTTTCCCCGATTCGGTGCTGACTGTCACAGAGAAGAGATCGGAAGGTCATACTCTTCTGGGAGCATTTCTTGAGGCACTCTTAGCCCCCTCACACAGTGGTAAGTGCTGAGATGCTGTCTCCGTTACAGAGCCCC
Organism: Camelus bactrianus; assembly: GCF_048773025.1. Lineage (NCBI taxonomy): Eukaryota > Metazoa > Chordata > Mammalia > Artiodactyla > Camelidae > Camelus > Camelus bactrianus. Next base: position 1,694,835 of record NC_133552.1, on the reverse strand, counting down.
CGGTGACCAGGGCGAGGCAGGACGGATGGGTAAACTTGAGCGCTGACGGGGCGGCCTCTCTGTACCCCCTGTACCCATTTCTGACAACCCCTCATCTTACACAATCGCACGTACAAGTGTGCATCAGCAGGGGACGCACGTTCGCACAGGAGAGGTAAGAATATCGAGGCCAAATCTGCTCAGTTAGGGAGCTAGGGATGTAAACCAAGCCCTGCGTGGTCCCCCACAGGACAAAGACGTTTCGCAGGAGAGAGGATGTTCCTGGCACCAGAGATGGTCTCCATCCGTCCAGTGGCTCTTATCTAGTAGACGTTTACTCCTGCAACTGGGAATTCTTTTTACATCATTAGCCCCCAAAAGCTCACAGTACATGGCAAGTGCCCTGGACAGACAATGTGAAGGCTGACAGGTGGACGGCTGGGAGCCAGTGCAGCGCGGTGACTTCAACCCTGGGCGTCTGGCAACATCTCCGAGGGACCAGTGACTGATCCAAGATGTACAAACATCAAAAATCCCGGCTAGGGCTAACGGCCAGAGGTCCAAGCTACGTGGAAGGGCATCGTGGCTGCTCCTCGTGACACGGGCACGGAAAGACAGCCCTGCCGCGTCAGCGCCCCTGCCTCCCGGGGCCGCTCGTCACCGGTCCGGCTCCAGGACTTTCAGGCCTTCTCGCGCTCACTCACATCTCGCCGTCTTTCACTTCTTGCACACGGTCTTTCTGAAGCTGACTCGCCATCCTGTAAAATTGTCCCCCTAACTGTCCAGAACTCCCCTCATTCAAGTGTCCTGAGTCCCCGCCCGCAGGAGTGTGGGGCCCAGGGCCCCCCGCAGCCGTCGTGACAAGGCTCTGACCTCAGGGGGCGTGGCTTGCGCCCCCACTGCCAGCCGTGGCATCTTCAGGAGCCTCAGCATCCCACCTGTCGGGGCTGTTTTCAGGTGGAAGAGAAATGACATGTGTAGCACTAAGGACAGACGCGTACACCTCAGGAGGTGATGCCCCCTGCCGTCACTGCTGTTACTGCAAACCAATCAGATCTTCTCTAGGCTGGGAGACCACACACCCCGGCTTGCCCAAAACAGTCCTATTGTCCCGACGTAACTATTAACGGGCCCCAAAACTTTTACTCTCAAAAACGTCCACATTTGAAGAGTGAGCTCACCCTGTGACCAGCCCTCCTGGGCTCCATCACGTCCCTCGTGGGAGGACCAGTCCTAGAGCAGGAGTTTCTGTAGGTTTGTTCTCCAAAGGACCCTTTTACCCTTTGGAATGTTATTTGTATCAGTATTAAATCTGTTTTTATCCAGGCTGTCTGTCCTGACCTTTAGGCCCTGGCTAGCTCAGCTCTTACTTCGTATTTGTTGTATTTACTCATTTTCCCCGTCAAGTCCTTGGGCCGCTCCACAGCTGAAGCCCCGCCCCCACCCCAGCCCCGACAAGATGATGTCCCAGTGGCTCCCACCTGCCCTTGGTTCCTCTGCAACTTGATCTTTCCCACCCAGCCACACTGACGCTGTCTGCAAAGTACTCCAGGTGTCTCTTTGGCTACGGTTTGCAAGTGGACTTTACTTCCCATCTAATAGCGCCCTCCTGGGCCTACCTCTTTTTTTTTGGAGTCACTTCCTCCAAGAGGATTTTCAGGACGGGGAGTTGGTACAGTTTCTGATGCCTTGCTTCTTTCGGACAACCCTCAGGTGCCTGTGCACTTAGATCGACAGTTCAGTGTCTACAAAGCTCTAATTAGATGGTCTCTCTAACATTTAAAAATGCTGCTCCATCGCCTTTCTCACAGAAGTGCAAATTAACCTCAAAAAAGGAAAGCGTTTGACGCCAGCCTGGTCCTTCTTCCTTGGCACAAGGCTGCTTTTATCCCTGGAAGAGCCCGGAACCTTTTCGTGTCTGATGCTCTGGCATCTCATCGCAGCGCTCCTGCGTGCAGGGGCCTCTCAGTTTACACAGCAGGGCTGACAGTCTGAGGGCCTCCGGCGTTCTCTTTCGTAGGAGATGATCTGTGACTGCCATCTCAGTTTTTCTCATTTTCATGACCTCTGTTATATTTTGGCACTTCCATGTCTAGTCTCCATCTATGTTAGCAATTCCTCACCACTCCGCCTCTCTTCACACTCCCTGATGCTGACTATTCCAGCCAATAAATTCATTTTTGGCTTTATTCATTCTTCTACTTAACTCCTCGACTGTTCTTTACTTCAGCTATTACATGTTTCTGCTCGATGGCTCTAAATGATTCTTATTTCTGACTTTCTTTAACTTTTTGCTTCATGTTTCTCAGATCTTCTCTTATCTTTTTGAAGGTATTTATCATCCTGAATTTTTATTCTCTACAATGAGGTATCACCTCACACCAGTCAGAATGGCCATCATTCAAAAATCCACAAATGACAAATGCTGGACAGGCCGTGGAGAAAGGGGACCCTCCTACACTGCTGGTGGGAATGCAGTCTGGTGCAGCCACTGTGGAAAACAGCATGGAGATTCCTCAAAACACTAGGAATAGACTTACCATATGACCCAGGAATCCCGCTCCTGGGCATACATCCAGAAGGAACCCTACTTCAGGATGACACCTGCACCCATTCATTGTTCATAGCAGCACTATTTACAATAGCCAAGACATGGAAACAGCCTAAATGTCCATCAACGGATGACTGGGTAAAGAAGAAGTGGTATATTTATACAATGGAATACTACTCAGTCATAAAAACTGACAACATAACGCCATTTGCAGCAACATGGATGCTCCTGGAGAATGTCATTCTAAGTGAAGTAAGCCAGAAAGAGAAAGAAAAATACCATATGAGATCGCTCATATGTGGAATCTAAAAAACAAAAACAGAAAAACAAAGCATAAATACAAAACAGAAATAGACTCATAGACATAGAATACAAACTTGTGGTTGCCAAGTGGGTGGAGGGTGGGAAGGGATAGACGGGATTTTAAAACTGTAGAATAGATAAACAAGATTATACTGTATAGCACAGGGAAATATATGCAAGATCTCATGGTAGCTCACAGAGAAAAAAATGTGACAATGACTATACACGTGTTTATGTATAACTGAAAAATTGTGCTCTACACTGGAATTTGACATAACATTGTAAAATGATTATAAATCAATAAAAAAATGTTTAAAAAAATTTTTTATTCTTGTTCTGATTTCTTAATTCTGCTTAATAGCTATAGTTTGTTCTCTGTGCTTTTTTTAAAACAGAGATTTAATCCTTAAATATTTCATGATTATTCCCGATGAACATATATTTTGTGAGGGTATTAGGCATCTCTCCAGGTAAAGATGCCTGAGGCAGGAGATGCATTTCAGGCTGCAGTCTGTGCCTGCTGGTGACTTTGAGGAAGAAGGATCTCCCAGAAAGAGTAGCCTCTGGTGTCTCAGGCAGAACCTTTGCTCTGGCGCTGCTCAGTCCAAGCTGTGGGTAGAGGGCTTGCGTGGGGCTGGGAGAGCTCAGGAGCTCAGGCATTGATTCAGCTGATGTTTCTGATGCCTGTTTAGGCAGGCACCGCCAGGTCCCCTCTCACAGCTGAGAAAACTGTGATGCGGAGAGGTGGAGAAAGTCACGTGTGGCCACACGGCTCCTGGACGGTGCTGTCCTTGGTCTGGATGAAGCCCACTGGGTGATGACCACTCACAGTGGCTCTTGGTCACCACAAACCACTCTTCACAACCTCCAACCCCATCGTTTCTTTGGGATGATTGTGATAATAGTCAATTCATTTTAGAAAAGTGTATTTCAGTGTTAATGAAACGTGGCTATCATCCTTTCTCACTGTAATATGACTGCACGTTCCCTGGAGTTCCCTCAGAATGATTCGTGCTTTGCAGTCTCTGCCTGAGTGGGTTAGAACATCGTCAGACTCCTCCTCACTCCTCCGACATTTCTGAGGTCTGCTTGCTAAGCATCCTTGGAGAAAAATTTTGGGACACCTGCACTGATGGGGGTTTGGTCAATCAGTGATCGCGTTTCTCTGTACTCACTTAATCCTACTATGGGGAGACGAAATTTACCCTGTGCCTCTTCTCTTCCGCCACCTCCCGTAACTTCCTGGAAAATAAGACACCCCTTAACTTTCTCTTTTCTCACTTGGTGGGATCCATCAGGAGAGTTTATATAACTGGGCTGTGACCTTGTCTCAGCACAAGGATGCGTCTCCACTACACTGGGCGTCTTGTTTACAGTTCAGTACTCCCTCTGCAGTGAAAGCAGGCATACAAAAGTAACCTACAAATTTCAGGTTGCCGCAACTCGAGCCCGATTCTCTGAGCATCTCTGAATAGCATTTTCTGAGCATAATAAAATTATCCTCTTATTATATCATTAATACATTATTCATATCATATTAATATAGTAATATTTAATATATTAAATTAAATCAAATACATTGTTAATAATTCAAATTCTAAATATTAATTTTATTACTAATATATGTTATACACTATATATTTTTATTAACATAATATATATTTTGTATCTATTGATGATATAATACATAATATATATTATATAGAGATAACATAATAATGATATAATTCATGTATTATCAAATCAATTATAAATATTAATATAAATTATTAAATAATGTGTTTTATTATTATAATTATTATGTGTATATTGTTAATATTATTATATTTCCCAGAGCATGCCAAAGAGATGTGAACAGGAAACTCACCAATGAGATGATGATGCATTGGTTTAAGATTCAACTAAGAAAACAGAAATCAGATTTTTTTAAGGCAAAAAAACCCAAGTGTAAACTACAAAACCCTCAAAGCCCAAAAAGCCCAAAATTCAAACTGGAAATTAAGTATGCCAAAGATGAACTCAAAGAGAGCCTCTGCAGCCACTAATAAAAGGTTCCCCAGCTGACCGAGGCAGGAGTCCCACAGGGGAGTCGGTGCAGCCACGCTTCACCCCAAGTGCACAGAGTTTGCTCAAGGATTGAAAGGAAAGGACAGAGGTCAGTGAATTCTCAGTTTTGGTTCATTCTGAGGAAGGTACTCAGCATGGGCTCCGGGTCTGGAAGGAGGGAGCGTGACCATGAGGAAAGAGTGGGATTTGGAATTTAGCCCCGAGCTCCCAGCCCCGCGCAGTCACTGTGATTTTAGGGGCGCTGTTTAACCCTTACAGCCCCCCCGGCTCCTCTGGGCAGGGGAGGGAGTGATGTCTTTGTCACGGCTGCTGTAGTGCACAAGGCAGACGGCGTGCCTGGCGTGACAAAGATGCCGATACCTCTCACCAACACACCCTGTTATGAAATAGGAAGATTAATATTATTCAAAGAAAAGAATGTTCCAGAATGCCATAAAAAATGTTCAATTTAATTCCAGAAATATTTTACTCAGCACCTGTCACATGCAAGCAGGATGGCTGGGGTCCAAACGGATGCTGGAGAGCAGCCCAGCCGGGACCGATGTGCTTGCTGAGGCTCAGAGGTGAGTTTGCAAGATGTGGATGAGGTCTGGGGTGGGGGGCGGGGCGCGCCGGAAAACGTCCATGCTGGGACAAAACCATGGGATAAAACGGTCCGAGGCCTAAAGGCAGGAGTGAGCGAGCACGTGGAAGCAGAGGGAGGAGAGCAGCCTGCTCAGGTGTCCTGGAGGAGAATGAACCTCCTTCTGGATGGCTGAGAGACTAAGAGACATAAAATTTTGAGGTCAAAACAGTACCCACTGCAATGTCAGAAGATTAGGTTGTGCTGAAAAGAACATTTTATTTATTATCACAAAATTTTTGTGACTGAAACGTAGAGTGACCTCCCCCCAGGAGGAAGCCTCCAGGAGACTCAGAGACTCGCGAATAAAGACATCAGACCCAGACACAGATGGCGGCGGTTAGAGATGGGAAGCACACCCAGTAAACATTTAATAAAACAAGCGTTCCCATGACAGTGTAATTTCCACAAAACGTACACGGTGCTTTATTAGTCTAGCATTCTTTGAAGAGATAAGTAACTTTGAGGTCAGGAAGAATCAGTGTACTCAATGTACCTAAGCTTTTGTGAAACCTTTGAGAAGCTTCTCTTCCAGAAGGTTTTTGATTTTTTTTTTCACATGTAAGTGAAACTGATGAAATGAATTGATGGAACTAAGGCATTAGCTAGCTCCTGCTGTGTAACATGTTAGCGTAAAACTCGGCCATCAACATGACAAACACTGCCTCCCGGGTCAGGTGTGGCCCAGCTGTGCGTGTCTGCTTCATGCTCCTTGTGAGGCTGCAGCCAGGCTGTTGCCAGCTCTGTGGTCATCGAGAGACCCAAGTAGGGCCAGAAGGGGCTCCCTAAGCCCCTCACACGACAGTTGGCAGACCCCCTGGAAGACCGACATCCGAGAGTGACCTGCCACCCTCGTCGGGCCATTCTAAGGGAGAGCTAGAGGGCACCAGGGTCCCAGGCTCCCTCGAGCCTCATCTCAGAAGTGGCTGGCGTGACTCTGGCCGTAGCCCACCAATCAGAAGTGGGTCTCGAGGCCCATGTTGACCTGGGCGCCTGGGGGTGGAGGGATGGGACCGCTGGGGCCAGCTCGGGAGGCTGCCTATTGCGTCCATAACCCCTTCCTCCTCTGCGGCCTCAGTCCAGGGGTGGGCCGTGCGCTGACGTTGTGGCGGATGAGACAGGAGCCCGGTCCTCCCTGCAGCCTGGGGGCGCTCTTCCTTTGCTCAGAGTCCCTTGCTCTGTCCTCCCTCCCCTCCTTTCTGCTGTGCTGTCCACACGGCGGCTGAATACACAGCAGCCATCTGGCACCCGTGAGCCAAAGGGCCAGGAAATTAAATCATCCGTGGCCCCGATGTCACTGAGCTGCTGCACACAGACCAGCAGCCACTGACCTCTGGGCTGCTTGTTCTATGAGAAAAGCCCCCATTTATTTAAGTCGCTGTAATCAGGTTTTCTGTTACTTGAAGGAGCAAGGCACCCCCGGTTTATGGGTTGGAGCCCTGTGTCAGGGCGGGAAGCCAGGGCCCTGGGAGGGGCCGGGGACGGCCGGGGACGGGGCTTCCGTCCAACCAGAAACTCTGAGCTCCAATTACCACAGTAACTGTCACCCTCCTCTGGGGATTGTCTGCCTGCTCCTGTCCTTTCTTGGCAGGTTCATGCGGTTACAATTACCCCTTTACTTCTGAAGCAGCACGCAGTCCATCCTCCTGCTGGATAAACGGGTCTTACCAAACCTTCAAATATTAATGAACAGAAAAGAAATGAAAAGTGGACAAAAACGAACTTGGCTGTTGGGATGGACCAAAGGTGGTTGCTCTCTCTGCAGAGAGACTTCTGTGAAGGGTGGAATCCACCTCCCAGCTCCTTAGCTCACGGCTGGACTTGTGACGTCCCCCTTCCAGAGGGACAGGCAGCAGCGACACTGCCCCTGTTCTGGCAGCTTCTGCTCTGCAACCTTAGAATTTAGCCACCAGTGAGAAACTCAGCTGGACACGGAAGCCCCGGCTGGGAGGCCACTGCAGAGAAGCCAGCTGAGCCCCCAGGGAGCCCCAGAATCGTAAGAAATCAAGAATTGCTGTTGTTTTAAGCAATTAAGTTTTGTGGGTTTTGTTTGTTTTTTTTTTTTTTTAACTTAGAAAACCCTGACTGTTGGGGAGTGGGGACCATGGCAGGCAGGGGACGGATAAGAAGGGAAGAGGGAGAAACAGGTCAAAAAAAGAAAAAAACAAACCAGAGCCAAATCCAAATGGAAGATTAAAGAGTCCAAAGATCACACAAAGGAGAAAATTAAAAAGGGGCAAATTCCAAAAGGAATTCTACAAGTACAATGCAAAACACAAATTAAGAATGAAACATTTAAAGGTGAACATTCCTAAATAAAAGCAAGTATCAGGAACTCGGTGAGCGTGCTGGGGTAGGACCTCAAATTCTAGGGCGAACCTAGTCAAGTTTTCAGGTTTAAGCCCAGTTTATGGAAAGCAACCAAAGAGAAGCAAAGGCTGGACTCTCCCCCTTTGTACGTGGGGCAGGTGACTGGCCCCGCCTTCCTAAATCCCACAAGAATTCAAATAATTGCCTTTCTCGGGGATTCTCGGTGAGCCCAAAGCCAACTTTCACACGTGCGTCCTGAATATGTCCAACACATAATCGCAGCCCTGACTCGTTCTGCAACGGCTGGATGGATTTAACGTGAATAAAATATCTTAAGGGGTAGGAAACACTTCCCCTTACGTCATAGCAAGATACTAAGGCCTAAGAAAGCTCCATCGCACCATCCGGCATGTTAGCCCCTGGCTCTGTGCAGTTATTGAAATTTGAATTAATTAAAGCCAGTGAAACATTCAGCTCCTCAGTCACAAAGGTGACATTTCAGCAGCCGGGAAGCTGTTGTGACCGGCAGCTGCAGCGCTGGACGGCAGGCATACGGAACATTTGCATCCTCCCAGAAACTTCTGGGGGACAGCCCTGGCAGGGGACGGCCCTGGCAGGGGACCTCTGCTTTCTTGGCACTGCTCAGGAAATGCTGTCCTCAGTCGAAAGTAGCCTTTGGCATTATTATTGCTTCAGAAGTCTTCACATTGAATCACATGTTAAAAAAAAATGTTCAGTGAATGTAGGTGGAATAAATTTGTGCACACGGTTCCCAAACTGTGCCCCCCAAGATGTCACAACAGAGGCATTGTGGGAGATTTTAATTTTTTGAGGGAAACGCAGGATCACAAGGACCTGGTTGGATGCTACACAAACCACAAGTCTAAGGGGGTTCACAGTTTCAGCGTTAACTCACACCGTATGTCTTTCCATAGGTCACATCAATGGCGAAGCTGGGTTTCGATGGTGGTGATAAAAAAGCAGGGACAATATGAACACATATGAACACAATATGACACAGTCAGGAAGTTAGAGCGGCAGAGCCCAGCATGACCCCAGGGCCCATTCGCAACTAAGAGCGGCTACTTAAGAGAAATGAGAATACTTTTCTCTCCGGATATACGTGCAGCATTCTCGCCCAGGGCTGCTTTTAGGACATACCCACTTGCTGAGTTATGTGGACCTAACTACTTAACAAACCCTCAGCTCTCTCCTTTGGCCAGGCGCACGCCGTGGAGAAGTGACTGGGGCACTGAGGCTGCTGTGAGCTGAGAAAGCCTGGGAACCTCTGAACCAGAGAAGAGAACACCACGACTGCAGCTTAGTTTTTTAAAATGAGATCAAGTTACACACGGGGAGAAGGAAGAGCAAAGAAGCTGCTCTAAAGGCATCTAATCAATTTCCTCATCCGTCAGCATCTAGACAGAAACACCTACCCTGCAGGCGCTTGATGAATGTGTCTTAAGTAAATACTTCAGTCGAATAGGTCACGAGAAATCTACACTTAGCAAAGACAGCCAAACGTTTATTTTTCAGACAAGACGGTTTAAGCAGGCAAGCGCTTAGGGCTGCTGCACTTCTCCTCGTACCCTCTCTGTAAAACTCACGTCCAGTTCGGTTTGCCTGAATGCAGTCCGTGGTGTCAAGTCTCAGCCAATGATGCTGAGATCTGTGGGTCACAGACGTACAGCCCTCAGGAAGACGCCTTTGTCCATTATTCCTGGCACATTCAGGACTTGCAGGCGGTAAAGCAAAGCCGCCCGCTGCTGAAGCCCTAGCTTCCAGCTAGTTCTGTTGGTGTTCAAAAGTGCCCATCCAAGCTTTTCAGAATTTCAAATCCAAATGATTCTGTTCCATAAGTAAAATTTAAAAAAAAAAGAAAGAGTGTAACAGACAGAGAGCGACTGACGTGAGTTCGAGCTGGTGTGAGTCATCAGAGCATCATGGCTTCTTTAGCTGAGGGTCACCCTCCCTACTCATCCGTCTGAGGCCATCCCAAGGGCTCAAAAACCCCGCCAATGCATCGGGCCGCGTCCACCGTCACTGATTTCCAAAGTGAAGCTTGTTTGTAGGGCTCACGATGCCGAGAGGCCTGGGGCTGCTCCCACACGCCCCCTCCCAGCCCCCACCCTGGAGCGCCCTGGTCAGGGTTAGAGCCTGACCCTGGATCACCCAGCAGACTCCACTCCCACCCCGCCCCTCCCTCCAGTCACCGCACAGACACCAAGGGCCGTGTCCTCACTCCCCCCGGGAACGTCCTTCAAGGTCCCCTTCACATGGGGATTCTCTCTGGCCCCACCACTCACAATGGCCACCCCCCAACGCTCAGGCCTCCTGAATATTTGTCATCACTCGTGTACCAGGGCCCCAACTGTCGTCAGTCTTGTCCCAAATTCCCGATGACGAGGAGGCATGTGTGGCTCAGTGCTATGTCCCTGGCCCTGACCTGTTCCTGACGCACAGAGGCCGTCAGCAGACATTCGTTTTCTGAATTCATTCCTTCATCTGTTCAAGGAACATTTGCTGAGCGTCTCCCCGGTGCCAGATACAACGCTCAATGCTCACAGGGCTCTTCCCTTTGCAACCTCACAGCCCCCGCTGAGCCCCCAAATCGTAACCACGACTGGGTGTCTCTGTGTTCTGCTCACACATGGTTTCTGAAGAAAGGGCAGTAGTTTCCATGAGTTTCCCTAAGAAAGCTGGGACCCCAAACATCAGAGCTACTGGAGCGCCCCCCCAACCCACGCAGCCTCCGTGTTTCCCCGAGTGCCACCTGGAGAGGAGCCCCTCCGAGGAGAAACCCAAGGTTCCCTCCAGGCCCCAGGCCTCGCTCTATGACCCCCGGCTCCTGAAGGCCCGTCTCCTCCCCGTTCCTCCCCCAGGCTGTTCAGAGGATGCCAGCTATTCTAACCCTGCCCTGTCTAAGCACAAAGCTCCTGCAATGTCACCTGCTCGAAAAGTACCCCAACCTTACCCTCAGCCTGGGCACGTTAAGTGTCTGTCCTCATCCTCTGAATAATTTGGTTTATGATCCAGCTGTGGGCGCCTCCTCTGCCACTTAACCTGTCAAATTGGGTTCCAACCCTCCACGGGAAGGATGGCGTCAAGCCTTTCAGAATTGTCTTAAGCAATGCTTTTACCTATGGTCAGCGATGACGTCTCGGTGAGTGAGCCCTCACTGAGCTCTTTGCATAGACTTCTCATGAGAAAAGGAGGCGGCCGGCTGAGGAAACTGCCCAGATAACGGAGGCTGATAATGACGGGTGGGATGGAGGTGAGGGGACAGAAAACACCTCGATCCAGAGCGAGGAGGACCTCCTGGAGACCCCAGCCCAGACCCTGCACTGGCTGCAGCCAAGACAGGGAGACAGAGCAGAGGCAGACCCGCTCATCAGCCTGTTTGTTTGCACGCCCAACCGAAGCAGCGATTTGACGCTGAGTGTGTGGTGTGTTCAAAGGCCCCGGACACCGAAACTCTGCCCCCATCACCCGGCCACCAACGCTAGGTTGCCCTCAGAGAAGACATGCCCCTCTCTGGTAGAACTGTCACTGGCAGGGCCTCCCCAGGAAGAACACCTGTCAATCACTCCGTCCTTCACCGGGGCTGCGCGCTGGGACCCAGGAGAGCAGGCACAGGTTTCTTTCTGCTCTTAGGGTGCAAGTCAGAATCCTCCCGCAGCTCCCGGGCCTGAGCGATCTGGCGCCTGGGGTGACCCCTCCCCTCAGGATCCCACCCCCAGCCTGTCCTCCGAGCCCTCGGACGGGCAGTGCCCCCCAACCCCAGGCCCAACCCAGGGAGCCCTGAGTCCCCAGATCTCAGCCCGGAGGTCGTTTCTTTGGGGTAACCTCTCCAGACACGCACCCTAAGACTCAGCCCCAGGTCAACACAGAATCTAAAATCGTCCGACACAGTCAGCAGGAAATACCCAAACTGCTGCCACAATAATTTGCATTATTTTTAAGATACTTACATTTATTATTAGTCTTAAAATTCAAATTCTTGAAGGTTTCCAGCTGCAAATATGGATGTCAGACGTCACCAGACCTTTGGATCTCCCAGCTGTGTCCTTATGAGTTAGAACCATGGGCACCAGTTCAGGACTGACCACATGGGACCGCTCGAGAGGCCCCAGGAGCACGAAGGAAAGTGGAAGGAGGAGGCCGAGGGGCAGGGAGAGAGATGCCGTCACGGGCGTGAGAAGCAGCCAGCGCCCAGGCCAGGGCCGAGCAGGGCAGCGGGCTCACGGCTTCACCCCTACCCCTAAAGTCACTCTGGGTGTGTATGATCACAGAAACGTTACACGGTCAGCATTGTCCCCCTTTGTAAATTATGAAGCTGCATTTAAAAAAAACAAAACCTCTAGAACATTCTGAAAGTATTGTTCAGGCTTTCAGGAAGTAACTTCTTGCCCATTCAGTCCAGGGACACGGAACTTCACCTGAGTGTATCTGTACCAAGAGCTAAGCCTTGAGCTGTAAACCCGGGAGACAGAAAGGAAAGGGAACGCCTTCTCTGCAGTTTTCTGCGGTTATTTCGTGAGGGGAGAGGTGGGTCCTCTCTGTGCTTTTATCACCAAAGAGGAGAGTGTCTGACAACCGATTTCAAGTAGAGCCTTTTCTCCCGGGCAAGCGTTGAGCCTTGCTGCCCCTGAACTCAGGATGAAGCACCTCTCATCACCTGGAGCTGAGTGGGTGCCCTTGGGACAGACAGCGGGCCTACTGTCACCTGCCCACACCACGGAGACAAGACACCCTGGAGGGTGAAAGGGAAACAGCTGGGCTCCAAACAGGAGCCAGACGGGCATCTGGCTGGAGCAGCAGCCTCGCCTGTGTGGTCCCAGCCCTCCTGGGAGACTGTCCTCAGAGCCGCATCAGGCCTGTCCCCTCTGCCAGGACCCGCCCAGCTGCCGCCCGAAGGCACCAGCTTCCTCAGTTTCCTCTTTCACAAACTGCACAGCAATGTGTCCCCAAAGAGTCTCCTCTCATCACACATAGTAGGTGCTTAATTCCCATCGGTGGAATAAATGAATGAACGGATTCCCGGCTACTTGTCTGAATAGTGAGACTGACCCCTGGGGTCCAAGGCGGGTCCTGGGCGTTTGTCCTTGTCTCTGTCACGCCGTGAAGGACCAGCCTGACGGGCAGTCATGGGAACCGGTGTTGCCTTCAGTGGCTGGCACTGGATTCCACCCCTCCGTCTCAAACCCCAAACCCCCACCGCAGGGAGCCAAGGGCGCCCAGGTCTAGCACGGGGCGAGTCCCCAGAGCTGCAGACACAGGACCGAGCGTCCTGCACGGAGGGCACCGCAGGCCAGCTACTCTTTCCACCAGAAACTACAAAGTGGAAACGTCCATCACCTCTGTGATGTGATACAGAATGTAAAGACCTGGGGCTACAATTGCTATTTGTTCTAAGTCAGCCTTCTCTCAGTTTATTCTAGGTTTTGCCGGAGCCTCCCAGGGGCTCACTGGCAGGTCCTGGCGGGGACGCAGGTCCCGCTCCAGCGGGTCCAGTTTTCTTCTGTCTTCCCATGTCTTGGCCTCCTGTGTGCAAATGCCCTACTGTTCTCCCGCCATAAAATTTTCAACCACCCCTGCCTTGCCAGACGCAGTGGCTCCCCGTGTCAGCCCAGGAGAGAAACCAGGTTGTTTCTCTTTCAGGGCCCTACTATTTATTTATTATTATTATGTGTTCAATCTCAGGTGAGTGGCAGGGACTTTTGTCCCCAGCACATCAAGAACACCATCTAATTGAGGACTCGTGCCCTCAGGGCAAGTCCAACTGCTACAGGTGTCCTCCAACAAAAGTTCTTAGTAAACACATCCATTTCTGAAACTGCAACGAGCGTTTCCTCGGCCACCAGGTTTGTCGTTCCACCTGGAATTGTGAAGGAGACATAAACGTCACAGGCAGCAATTACACAGCCACGCAGTCAGACCCGTCACCGAGGCTGAGGGACGCCCTTATTTTTCAAAGAGCACTTGCCAGGCTGGACTCGCTCTCTGCACCTGTGGGGTCACTTCCTCTCGGGTCTGCGGTGTCTCTCCCTGGGGATCTGGAGCGAGGGTTCTGGAGTCAGAGGAGCCTGAGTCTCAGCCCCGACTCTGCCGCTTGACCTGCCTCGTCAGTGAGCCTGTGGGGTCCAGATGTGTCACTCAGGCCTCGTGGAAGCCAGTCGCTTACGGTCTCCACAAGCCTCGCGTGGCTGCACATAAAATCAAGGTACTTGAGGGGGACGGCACATAGGGTCCCGGAGCACAGTGGGGTGTAAGGCACCACCAGCTGGCAGGTAGGTTGGTCCTTGCACCCCCGGCCCCCGCAGGGCTGTACCCCAGCCCTGGATGCTGGAATGTTCCACGTGTTAGTGGCATGTCTTCCTGAGATCACTCCAAGACTAGCCGTTACTTCTAACCTGGCTGGAGTTGCCGTGTTTAGCAAACAAAAATCCAGTTGAATCTGAATTTCAGATAAACAATGGCTAATTCTTCAGTGTAAGTATACCCCGAGCAATCTTTGGGACATACTTATACCAAACACAACATTCTGTTCTTTATCCAAAAGTCAAATTTAACCGGGTACCCTGTATCTTATCCAGCAACCCTCAACCTGATGCTGGAAACTGTGTTGGAAACAAGCTCGGTGAGTCTCAAACAGTGAGGTCCCGTCGACATGACAGTGTGAGAGTGAAACGAACACTGAAAGATGTAGTTACCACATTGTAATCTGAAGACTGTCGAATAATCATAGCAGCAGCTGTCGCTTATTAAGCACCTGGTGTCGGACTTTATTTCCACAATAAATTTGTAAGGCAGAGGCTGGAGTCCCTATTTTACTGGTGGTGAGCCCTCGGCCCATGTTGGCCGGACGGCTGCCACGTGAACCTGGGGCTTTGACTCCAGTCCTGAGGGGGGGCAGGGCTTGGGGACACACTGGGAGCAAAGCTGGTGTTCCACAGTGTCACCGTGTCACCATGCTTAGCGTGCAGACCCAGCGTCTCATGGAACCAGGCTCCACATTGGTGGCAATGCCATCATGATGGTTCAGTGTGTCTCACGTGGCCCCGTTGGAGGATCTTTATGGGTGACAGCCTGCAGAACCCAAACCCCAGGCCACTGAACGATTTCCACTTTTCTTACCTCTTTTGCAGGCCCTACATTTCAGCCCCAGGGAATCCAGCAAACTGCGCCCTTTGAGATCCTCTGGGATCCACGTGCCTTTTTTGTTCCAAGAAGGGTAATTTGGACTCTTGGGAAGATAAGAGAGAGAACTCTGTCCCCAAACCTCCCCACAGCTGACCACTAGGCACACAAACGCCACACCCACTGCCATTGCCTCCTTAACTGGCAGGAAGTCAGCCCAGAGGGAAAGTGCTGGAAAAGTAAGTGTCCTCTCTCCCGGGGACAGTCTGGTGCTGGGCCCCGCACATCCAGGCAGGGACCGTGGCCGAGGAGACACAACTCAACACGATGTCATCTATGAAAGGCCGGCACCCCGACTCTCCACCTGTCTGACCTCAAAAGGCAAATCACCAAGGAGAGGAGCTGCCTCCTTCTTGGAAGAAATGCTGGCCTGTGGGCGTCGGGGTCCCTCATGCAAATGGGGGTAAATTTAGAGCCGGGCTGTCTCCTCCGGCCCGCAGCCCTGGATCACTTGAGAAAGAGCAGGTGGTGGGCCCCCGCAGCTCCAGGGAGCGCACAGTGTGTGCCAGTCCCGGCTGGCCCCATCTCGTGTGTCAGACCGCCTGGCCCCTTTCACAGAAGGCGACATTTGTGGGATGAGGTGAAATCTTTTCAAAACACCAGAAGGCTCCTGACTGGCCGGGATACGGGTCAGCTGGCCTGGCCGGCACGGTTCTCTGTGGTGCAGCGCAGTCTAAATGGAGAGCGGAAGGTTACGGGGGGGGGGGGGGGAGGCAGGACTACTAAAAAAGAACAGAAGGAGGCCACGTCCCCTCTCCCTGTTCATGGCACTGCCCCCTTCAGACAGGCCCGGGTTCGAGGGAGCACAGCTGAAGCCTCGCTTCCATAGCCCTGCGGCGGGGGCGGTGGGGGCGGCGGGGCCCAGCGCACTGGAAACTCACTGGCGGGGGCCCTTACGCAGCTTGTCAGTTTCGCTCCTTACAGGACCAAGCTTCGTGAACTTCAAACATCAAGTCTGAGCTCCGCCTGCAGACCCCCTCCATCCCTACCTCCCCCTCAGAACCCCCTTGCCCTCCTCCAGGCCTGGCCGACCAGACGCCCATGCAACCTCGACTTTCCCAGGCCCTGACGCCGTGGAAATCGTATGACATACAAACGAATAATAAAAACGTCGGTCCTACAAGCTACCTGGTAAACTAATTCCACTGCGCAGCAGTACTTCCTGGACAGTGCTTCCCGGAACGTCTGCCAAGGGCGACCACGGGCGTGCGAGGCGGAGGGGGCTTGCTGTCTGCCTACTGCGACGTCCGGGCTGGGAGCAGTGGGGCGGAAGAGCCGGGCCGGGCGTAGGCCTTTCTGCCCGGCTCACCAGCTCAGAACCCTTCCACGTCCAAGTCCAAACCGCACACCTCATCCCAACTACGGGCGGAGCGAGAGCAAGGTGAACTTCTCTGTGGTTTGGGCGGCTCAGCTCGGCCTGACCTCAGCACTCAGAGGAGCTGATGGCGCGTGAGGGTCTGGGACGGCGCCATCAGAAGGTGGCTGGAGCCAAAAAGAAGTCCCCCCGTAAAGCAGTGACAGTCCATACAACGTCCAGCTGATTACGGGGGAGGGTCGAGTGGGAGAAACAAAGGGAGACCTCAGTCAGGCCGTCAGAAGGACTCGAGGACCCGCAGAGGAGCAGTTCGGCACCAAAAGGGGTTTCCTGATACTCACAAAGGTCCCCGAGTCAGACCTGCGGTGCAACCAGTGTATTTTCACAATGCTGATTTATTTAGCATTCGATGTTTTCATGTCGATGGAAGCTTTAAACGGATCACCGGAACACTGGCCCCTTACGTGCAGCCACAAAGGCGTGTGTCCTGAGGCGCCATCTGGATAGACCTCTGCTCGTGCGCCCCCGGAGGCTCCCTACGTGGGGTCGACAGGTGGGATGGAGTTGCAGCATCTCATCCCCTGTGCGCTTAAACCCAAACGCGCCTTAACGTCAGGGCCCTGTTTCTAGCCTGACCTTGGAACCAGACACTGAAATACTGTTTCTAAGCAGTGCCAGCTGGGCCGCCTCTTCCAGCTGCCCCCCTGCTCTCCTCCAAGGTGACATCCAGGTGAGGGGAGAGGGAAGACTGGCGTATCTTCAAGTCAGGCACAGGGTCCCCTGCGACCTGAGGTTGGTCCTCAGATGTGTGTTGGTGACAACACTGTTCTTCAAGGCCCTGGCTCTCGTCCCAGCTGGACCCTCAGCACCTGGGGACCTCATGGTGAGTCCTGGGTTCCAGTCCTGTTCCCGGGAGCTTGGGCTCCTGTTCGCCTTGATAACTGGCCTCCTCAGCCCTTAGTCCCGGGGGGCCCAGACCACACCCCCGTGGGACCCAGAGCTGGGCCCAGTCAACACGAAATGAGATGGCATTTGCATGAATGCCATCCAGGAGCAGCCAAGGCCAGCGGGACTGAGCGATCTACTCTGAGTCCCAGGGGCGCTTCACTAAGGGCCTCACAGAACAGAGAGGGCTTCTGATGTCAGGCCTGGGACCCTTTCCAACTCGATACAATGATGTTTAAAGGTAGGGATCATAGAATTAAAACTTCTCTCTTGTTCCTTCCAGAGAAGAGGAATCCTGTACGAAGGTCCTCAGCAGGGATCACAGGTTCACGAAGTGCAGGCCCCCGGGCTCCCCGTCACGGCCTGAGCTGTGGCAACAGCTAGAAGGCTGCTGGGGCTCAGTTCAGTCCCTCTGTGCACGGGGTCCTGGTTTCAATGCCGTCAGTTAGGATGCAGTCAGTTACTCCCTGACACAGGGAAGATGGGAGAGGTGCTCACCTATGCACTGAGAGCTCAACTCAGGACTCTCACCCCCGAATCCCACATTTTAAATCTGCCTCTAAGACGCCATTCAAGCCGGCAGTGTCGAGGCCCCAGAGTCCAGCAGGGACCAGACCTCCAGGACAGCAGCCGAAACTTCATCCCCAGCCAGGTGCTGGCCACAGACCCTCGTACGCAGGGCTGCTCGCCCTCGACAGACCGTCCCGAGAACCAGTTCTGACCTTCCGGACTTTGGTGCCCGTGGAAGCTCTGCCTGACCTGAGTGACCACTTCGCGATGCTGCTTTGTGGCTTGTTCCGCACAGATGAGGGACACATCCATTCCCATGGGGAAAGCAAAGTGAATAAGGACGCCCTCCAATCTTCAAAAAAAAGTGTATATGTATATATATAAAAGTTTATTTAAACTTTGAAAATATTAAACAATTTCTTGAAATCAGAGAAATAGATAAACTCTTAATGTATTAACTCTGGAAACCTGGAAGTCCCAGGAATGAGATTTCAGAGGTTCTAGAAAGAATTTCTTATCAAAGGTTCTAAGACTGTGTTCTTTGTTAACCCAGAACTTGGACCAATTTTGGTTCATTTCACCTCGAACCAGCGCCGTGACAGATGTCTGCTCTAAGACCTCCCCCGCCCAGGGGAAGGACGAAGGGGAAACGGGGAGGGAGAGGCTCAGTTTCCACACAACCAGCCGCCCCCACCCCCACCCCGCAGCCCTTTTCTGCCACCGAAGAGCCCAGTTGTCTCAGTGTCTAAAATAAGGGCCCTGCCGCACGGCCGGTTGGCGACGCTTTCTGATCCCACTTGGAGTCTTCGCAGCCCCGTCCTCTTCAGAGGGCCTGCTCCTAATCCCGCCACCTTCCTGGGGCCCTCCCGGCCTCGGCCTCTGCTCCTCCTGAGGGTGAGCTCCCACCAAGTCCTCATCAGCTTCCCAGGGTTAGACCAAGGCCAAATGCCCCACTTCTGAGCGAGCACCTCCCAGCGAGAGGCCCGACCCCGCAGGGCGTTACCTCCTGTCCGGCCCAGCCTGTACCCCTCCCCCCACCCCGACTGATGCCATCTTTACCACCGTATCATCGAAGTGAGAGCAAGGGAACCGGTTTTCTGATGTTTTTAACGGTCTGTATGGACTGGGCTTGGTACTACGACCCAGACAGGGGAGAGCTTGGTCTAGAAGCCACAGAAGTGAAACACCACGACACAAGGCTGCCAGGGAAGCCACCCGCAGTACGACGCCAGACGCGAACGTGACCACGGGGTGGGAGACCGCCCCTAGCCACGTTCTGCGGCCACTCCAGTGTCCCCCTCCCCGCAGGGGCAGCCTGACTGTCCACAGGCACAAGGCTGGAATTCCCTGGAAACCAAAACACTTGCAGCTGCACTGGCTCGCCTGTCAGAGGGGCTGGGCGGGAGGCTACGGCTCCTTCGCAGCATCAGCAACAGGCCGTGACTCTCCATGACCCAGATCGTGAGGAACCTTTATTTTAAGTTTTCCATTTACAAACATCCAGCTGTGTTAAGGATTTCGGGGCTCTCAGTTTACACTTCAAAACGCGGGGCGAGCTAAGAGTCCTCCTTTAGTTCCTGGATAAAAATAGTCCGGTGAGTTATGGCGGCGGGGACAAAGAAAAGGTCTTCGCACCAGCAGCGGCGTGGGGACCGAAGCCCACGCAGGATGCGCTGTGACCGCCATGACCCCAGCTTCAGCACGGCGCCACCCTCAGCACTGCCGGGCGCACCCCCGCCCTGAGCCCCAGCTCCGCGCCGTGGCCTCTGCGCCCCGCACACGGCACATGAAGGGAACTCGGCGTCCAAAGGGCCAGCCAAGCCGCCCCGCCCGCGCCCAGAGCCGCAGGCCTGGCCCAGTCCTTGCATGTGACCCCCGACACGGTCCAAACAAGCAGATGCCCGAAACAAAACCCCAGGGGAAACGTCTGGCACAGACCGCTGGTGCCATGCGTCCGCACGGCGCAGAAACGGAGTTACAGGAAGTGACTCGTGGCAGGCCTTCTGAGACGTTCCACAGCGGAAACTTCCTTCCCACCGACATCCATTTCACGCGGGGTGGGGGGGGGGTGAATGGATGTCAGCAAAAACAGCTATTTTTTCCAATGCGTTTGGCGATAACGGCTCACAATCACGCAGGCAACCCCCACCAGGTGCCGTGTTCAGCTAGAAGAGGGGACTCTCCTGTTACCCACCGAGCCCCAAAGAACTGGCCAAAGATATCCACTGGTTTCCTTCAGGAAAGTAAGTTACCTTTCAAACATCTTAAAAATATCCTCTCCCACCTGCAGGAAAGGCACAGCCCAGCTGCTGAACTTCACTGTTCATTCCTGCGTTCACATTCACATTTGTGTCGTGAAAATCAGACAACTCTTTACCCAAAACACCAGAAACACCTGAAGTTCAGAGTGCACACAATCACCCACCGCGACAGCTTCATGCGCAAGGATCTAACCCCGTGGAAACACATCAAGGGTGTGTAAGCCAGGCTTCCTTTCACTCGAGCCCCTGAGCCTCAGCTCCGAAGAGACAGAATTCTGAGAACCCACGTTTAGTTATGATCTCATGGGGTCAGCACCTGAGGTGGTCTCGGGGAGTTGAAAAGAGCAAAGCTGTTCTCCAGACCAGTCGTTAAAAGAGACACGAAGGAGATAAGTGTTTCTAAAGCCCAGGAAAACTTCAAAAATAAAATTTACTGGAAAAAAGGAGAAAACCAAGCAATCCGCAAAATACGTTCCTCTCCCTCACACATGATTTTGTCACTAGTCTGCGGGCAGGACTGGTTTAGAGCAATAGAAATACTCTGAGTGCAGGGCAGTAAGAATGAGGTTTTCATCTGAACGACTCCCTTCTCCACATGAGTCCCTGAGGACAGAACGTCTCTCGGGCCGTCGGAGGGCAGCCTGCCCTGGCCCCGGCATTCCCTGTGGGCCACGTCTAGCGCTGAACACTGGGCTCAGTTCCTGGGGTAACCCCTCTGCCCACAGGTCAATGGTCCTCAAGGGGCCCATGATGAGCCCTGGGGCTGGGAGGGGAGGGCAGAAGTGTCAGGTGAGTCCTGCAAAAAATTAGGAGAGTTGAGTTTGGAGATGGGCCCAGGCTTAGCTCCAGGGTGCTTGTCCAGGAGATGCTGTGTCCAGTGTTGGGGACCAAAGGGCAGGGCTTGGACTAAATCCACAGGAAACATCAGAGAGCTGGGTGGCTCACTACCATGGTAACCATGGTCGGGCCTGTCGTCTGAAAGCAATTTCCATCACCCCCGCACATCACCTTTCCTGGGAGAAGGACGCAGAAGAGGAAGATTCATTTTCCCTTTAGTTGGTCAGTCTACCCACACCCAGCATCCTCCATGAAGACGCCTGGCCCAGAGCCCAGCCCTGCTCCCACCCTGGGGGCTTGTGGGAGAAGCCGGCCCAGGTGCGGGGACGGAGGGGCTCCCACTCAAGCCACTCAGGAGGGGTACGCCACGCCAGCCCACGCCACCGCCTCCAGGCCCCCGGCTGGGCCCACCCACCGGGAGACCATACAGACACGCCGGACAGAGAGTGGCCAGTGCTGACTGCAGGGTGAGGGGAGGAGGGCCAGTGTTCCAACCCAAACCACAAGTAAATGTATCTGTTTGGAAAAACAATGATTCCTGGAGACTCAAACATCTGGCATTTTGCTGGGGTTGTTTTGTGTTTTATTTGCGGGGTTGAGGGTTTTGGCTTTTCAGTCATTAGTAAGCGTGTCTTCTGGGTATTAGAAATACTAAAAAACCACTTAGCATTTCCGCACTGAGTGTGGAAGTGAGGCCTCCTGAAGGGACGATCGAGGCAGGTCGGCTGAACAGAAAATAACACCACTGGGGCTTCTCCCCACCTAGGCTCAGTTTACTGCATCAGAAACGACTCGGAAAGAAGGTGTTAAACGATGCTTGTCTGGGTCACTACTAACACCCACAGGATGCAAGAAAATGTCCTGCCTCAATTCTGAGCAATTACTGTGCTTCTGCCTCGGGGGTCTCCTCTCACATTAAGCCGGGGTGAAATGGGTAATTACAATGCAGGGCCATCTCACAGCCCCTGTGAGCCCCCTGGGGCAGAACCAGGGTCCCCGCCTCCTACCCACCCCCATCCCCACGCAAAGCCAGCCCTGAGGCAGGCCCCCCACCCACCACCCTGGGATCCATCAAGGATGGACCAATTTTAGGGTCCTAATGGGATCAATCCCAGTCCTGCTGCGCAGGGAGAGGAGGCAACTCCCAGGGCTTGAATCAGACCCCAGCATCTCTCTGGGGGTCACCTTATCCATGCTGAGGGGCCCCCCAGTTTCCAGTCCCTACTCCCACCCCACTAACAAACCATCATCTTCAGAATGGAATCCAGACTCCTTCACAGGCTGCAGGGAACCTTCTCTCTCCAGGGCGAAGGGGCAGGTACAGCAACCATGCTGCAGGTGAGGTCACATGCCAGGTGAGGTCACATGCCAGGTGACGTCACACGCCAGGTGAGACCACACGCTGCAGGTGAGATCATGTGCCAGGTGAGGTCACGCGCCAGGTGAGGTCACACGCCAGGTGAGATCACACGCTGCAGGTGAGGTCACATGCCAGGTGAGGTCGCACGCCTGGTCAGATCACACGCTGCAGGTGAGATCATGTGCCAGGTGAGGTCACGCGCCAGGTGAGGTCACATGCCAGGTGACGTCACACGCCAGGTGAGACCACACGCTGCAGGTGAGATCATGTGCCAGGTGAGGTCACGCGCCAGGTCAGGTCACGCGCCAGGTCAGGTCACACGCCAGGTGAGGTCACATGCCAGGTGAGATCACACGCTGCAGGTGAGATCACGCGCCAGGTGAGGAGCAGGCATGGTGCCCAGCCCTCCCTTGGGCACACATGTCTCTGCAGAAGAGAGAGGGCTGGTCCCAGAGCACGGCCAGCGGCAGTCAGACTGGACTGAGTGCAGGTCCCTGCGGCAGGAGGCAGGCGGCCCAGGCCACGCTGCAGCATGAGGCTGTGGGTAGGGGTCACAGACCACCACCTTCTTTAGTCACTTCCTCAATGACGCAGCCACCCCTGACCTCGGCCTCTGCTCCCACGTGACCCTGCGGGCGCCAGCACAGTCCCTGCGGCAATACATCCCGGACCTCTGCTACCCTCTCTGCTCTGCTGGCCTCTGGGGATGGCAGGGTCAGGGGGCCCAGAGGCCGCGACACGTGCCGTCCAGCCACCACCCAGGAGCAGCCCCTTTGCCTCCGCCTTCACCCACCCTCCTCACGGGCCGGGCCTCCGCATCCACACCGTCCGTTCCTAACACAGCACAAATGCACAACTTCTAAACACACATCAGCCTGGACGCACAGCAAAGCCCAGGCTTTTGATGCTGGTGTGACCAGGCTGATCAGGGCCCCGAGCCCTGCGGAGGCCGCTCTGCATGGCTGTTGTGCTGGGCGTTGAGCCGCGCGATGAGGTTGTCACCTTGTCCTCTGGTCCGTAGCGACTCCAAGTCAGGGAGGAGAATCCACTGCTCTGTAGCAAACCTTCCCAAGGTGTAGAGCTGAACACAGAGCTGAACACAGGAGACATGTCCTCACCGCTGCGCTGTGGGCGGGGTCTGGGGGGCAGCTTAGCTGGTGGTCCAGGCCCAGGGACAGGTCGAGGCAGGTCACGGGCAGCCAGAGGCACTGGAGGAAGGGGCTGAGAATTCAGGGTCAGGAACCCACGAGACCTGCATGCTGGAGCATAGGGGGCGGGATACATACTGGTCCTCCCGGGTCACAGGGCTTCTCAGGTGGGGTCCCCTCCCGGGGGCCACACGACCAGACGGCATCGGAGCACAAGCGGCGGGCACGGCAGAAAGCCGAGTGGTGGGGACTAGGGTGGGGAGAGAGCAGGGGTCTCCGACGACGGCCCAGGGAGCAGGCGGCGGAGGGCCTGCAGAGCACATAACTCAGACGCTGCGGTGGGAAAAGGAGGGTGCTTTCCACACCGTGGGTGTGGCTGGAAGGCCCACAGGGGCCCAGAGTGACCCCAGGGCCTGCCCGGGCTGGCGCTGCCCGAGGCCAGGCCCCGCGCCCCCCCCAGGAGCCGGCGGGCTGGGGCTTCCTCACGTGGTGGAAGCCACCTCTGAGCCCCCGCCGAATCGCTTCTTCACATCCTCATAAAACACAACTGCCTGTGGGCAAAATGATTTAAAACGAGTCAAGTCAATGTTTGACCTGGACCTAGCTGGGAACGTGGAATTTCCCATGGAGAATCAGAGCTGTCACCGGGGCACGGGGAACCAGAGCCGCCGCCCTGCCCCTGCGTGTGGAGAAGACCGACGCTGGGCCCAGGCAGTGACGTGGGGCGGGGCGGGCCCCGGAGTCAGCAGCACACCTGGGGGCTCAGGCCCGGTTTAGACGCTCGGTCTGGACCTGCCGTCTCCCCACCCCAGCTCCCTGACCAAAGCCTGCTCTTCCTCCCCCATCAGCCCGGCCCCAGCTGCTCTTTCCCACTGCAGGGCTTCCCAAGATGATTGTCGCCCCTTTCTTATTCATGGAAGGGAGCTCGGAGTGCGGAAAACATCCTGTTCCCTTTGACCTACACCACACGGCTCCCAGGACTGGCCTCATACCCTCTGCGGCCCCTCCGTCCTCTAAGCCAGCCCTGCAAAGGCTCACAGTCCAGCCTGGCACCATCGACCCCCGAAAATGAAAGAATGCGCCCCCCAGACATTCCTGAGCCCCCTCTTTTCAGCCAGTCTAACCTAGGATCACTCAACTTTGTCAATCTTTCCAAAGAACTAACTTTCCCTTTTGATCACTGTCCCTGCTTTTCTGGTTTCTATTTACCTACAACCCAGTCTTCCTTGCCTCCTTCTGCTAGCCTTTGGGTTTAATTTGCTTTTTCTCTAGTTCCTTAAGGTGGAGTCTAAGGTTATGAATTTGAATTCCTTCCTCTTTCCCACCACATGGGTTTACAGCCGTAGCTCCCACGGGCTTCGGTCTGTTGTGACCACGTCCCTCTTCTAACCGCTGCCACCGGGAAACAGCCAGCGGGAGGGGACACGGGGGTCGTCTACTCTGCTGTTCCCTGAACTAAAACCCACCCAGAAAAGATGCAGCGGCTTATAAACTGAGTTCTTCCTCTGTTGCTACTGAAGTCGTGGTCCATAAAAAGAGACACTTTGGGGTTTCTTGTTCGAGATACTATGGCCCATGAGAGTAGATCAATATGAACGACAATGTAGATGCCAAGCTGAGTCTATATAAATGTCCCTGAGGTCGGAGAACACATTTCATAGTGACCAGGAAGTGCCAGACAAGGGTCTCTTCTATCCCCCGGAGCCATGCCCAGGTGCCAACGTTGCTGCAGGAGTCAGGCCATCACGACCCTCTCCCTTCTGCCCAGCCTCCTCGTAGCCAGTGTGGAGAACCGGCCCCACTTCTGAGCAGTGCCTCTTTGTGGTCTGGGATCGGATGGCTTCGCAGGTGACCATGAGGCAGCGCTGACCAGAACGGGGCTGGCTTTCCTAGGGAGACGGAAAACTGAAGTCCTGGCCTCCCTTCACTGCACAGCATGCTCCGCCCGGGAAGCTCCTCGGGTGACTCCAGTGGGAGGCGAGTGTGCCCTGGCTCCCAGGCCGCCGCTGTTCTGGAATGTTGCTATGCCTTTTTAAACAGCTGCCACATCTTGTCCAAGAGGTGGCCCCGATTCAATGGCGGGTGAAGTCATTCCTGTTTATATGTACAGTTGCAAAGAGTTTCGGAACCCTCTGGCATGAAGAGCATCTTAAAATACATCATTACCCACTTCTAACAATAGTCGGCGAGGGCTGGGGCTCAGGGCCCGCTCCCCCAACACGTACTTTGAAAAGTGATACAGTCGGCCAGGAACCACTTCTGACGGGTTGGCCACTTTTATCCAGTTGATCGGAGCACAGCTGAGAATGTCGCTTTAATGGTGAAGCAGATCTTAAGGTAATTTCTTGGAATGCGTATCAGATGGGATGGCAAGAAAGTGAGTGCGACTGAACAATCACCCACTAACGCAGTTGCCCCGAACAACACAGGAGCCAGCGCCAGGCAAGGGCCTGCTCTGCAAGGCACGTCGCTGCTGCGGTCGCCACGCGCCGGTGAGCCCAAGGACTGTGAAAACCAAATGCCTTCTTCCAGGAAGCTGCCCCGCAGCACGGCTAAGCGGGCCGTATCAATACCAACCCCGAAGCGAACGCGCTGCCCAACCGCTCACGTCCGAGGGGTGGGGTCGGCGCGCCAGGCGTCACCAACTGTTCTACGGGTGGGAAGACGAAGCCAGGCAGAGCGAGGTCGTTCCCGCAGCCTCTGCATCGGGGCAAACCGCAGGGGTGGGGAGAAGCCCCTTCCCCCCACTTTCAGCCTCTCGTCCCAGAGTCAAGGGCCAAGGGCCAAGGTCCAGGGCTGCACCTCCAGACGAGATTTCTCCTCAGCCTCAAGTGTAAGAAGGTCTCGGGTTTAGCTCAGTGCAAAACGTCATCGAGAGCAAAAAGGAAAAGAAAGGATAAAAACTGACTCCTCCCCAAAATAGGCAAATTGAGCCTATTTGTTGATAAAATGCAGCTCAACTATTTGCTAGACGTGAACAGAACGCAGCCTTGCAGTCCTCGCTTGCTCTCCCAATGTCTTAACCCTGTGATTTCATGAAACCCGTCAAAGCACAAACGTGCAAAGTCGTCCTTGAGAAAGTTAAGCAGCACACTTCTCAAGTCCTTCAAACCGAGAAGAGACACTGTTTTCAAAGACCGCCCCACGGCTGGGGCCGACGTCTACCTGCCCTGCCCAGAGGCGATGAAAGGCATTACCGAGACACGGTCCTGCTAAACCATTTTCATTGCAACTAAAACGCGGTTGGTTTTGCAAGTCTGATAATCCCCTTCCTACACTTCTGTCCACCTCTCGCCCTCGGTCACAACTCCGAAAACTGCCAGAGGAGTTTGCAAACTGAAAACTGGATTCAGGCCAACGTGCAAACTTTCTGTTTGCTCAGCAAACACCCGTGGGTGCGTAAGTGCAAGAGCCCCCTGACCTCGGGGGCGGGGGGAGCACTGAGCCGGGCGAGGGCGGCTCCCTCGCCCGGCTCCCTCCTCCTTCCCGGGAAGGGAGCAGCCTGGTGCCCGCAGGGCGGGGGTTCCTGCGAGGACTGTTCCGTGGCTTAAACAAGGAAGGACAGGTGGGGCTCGGAATGCAGAGAGCCGGGGTCAGGCGCTGGCCGGCTCCTGACTGCTGCGCGGCCGTGGCTTTGGCACCTGCCCTGCTGGACGGTCCCTTCGTAGAGGCAGCGAAGAGGACATGTGGTCACAGGTTCCCGGTGCAGCAAACCAAGGCCTCTGTGCTCCCTGGAGGGGAGCCGGGTCCCTTCCAGACACACTGCTCCCTGCCTGCCGCCCTGGAGTTCCTGGACTGCGTGCTCCCTCTCTGGACCCTGCGCTCCCCCAACCCCGTTTCCTGCAAGGCTCCTTCAAACCTGTGTCCTCCCGCCCCATGTTGTCTTTCAGACGCAGCTCAGCCACCACTCGTGAGGGGCCCCCTGGCCCCCTGCACCTCCCGTGGGCCTCAGGCGCACTGGTCCCAAGTCGTCCTCCTGGCCGCCTGGCCACAGGTACCCCTGAGCCACAGCAGAGCAAGGATGCTTTAACTTGCAACCATCTGGGGAGGTCTGTGCAGCTGTGAGCATCCCAGACCAGGAAGCCAGAGCAGAGAGATGTCTACGTGATCAGTGAGTGACAGCTGGACGCTGGGCCCTCGAGAGCCTTCCGGAGGTGGCTCCTCTGTCCACCGCGCCTCTGACAGCCCCTCAGCGTGCGAACCTTCGATGCCCTGAGCACCCCTGACAGCGACCGGGTGGGCCGCCCCTGTTCAGAGAGCCAAGAACCCAGCCCACACTGCCTGTCCTGCAGCCGCCTACCCCCGGGCTGTCCCCGCCCTACAGGTGACCAAGAGCCTTTACACGCAGCCCCCAGCAGCATCCTGCACAGAACGGACAAGCACTAGGGAGACGCTAGTGTCCATTTAATTACAGACATGCTATCTTAGGGGGAAAGGACCCACCTGATAATAGAGTAAAAGTGCCCAAAAGGACATTTATATGCATCACATACAGATACACAATTTTCTGAAAATACTAATATTGCTCAAACTAAACTGAAAAATGATTCCACAACAGAATCAGAACTAGAATATTCAAACTGAATATCCGATGGGATGCTGTAAGAGCGGAGACCCATGGGCTCAGGGAAACATCTGTCCCTGGAGCTGATGCAGCGGGTTGTCACACGTCCCCAGGAAACAGAAACATGCAGTGTGGACAGATGGTGGCCCCTGAGTCAAACTCACTGTCCCAGAGAATGAGAACGCGCTTGGACCTGCTGTTGTCTGGTCGTGCAGGTTTGTGACCACACCCGCCTTTGTGATTCCACCCGTGCTCAGTCCATGCTAACCCACACGTCCTCCCGTTTTTCCAGAGTCTGCTGTAGTCCTCTGTCTTCTTTTCCTGTCACGCCCTTATTCAACCCGGTGACATTGTTTGGAAGTTCTTCTTGTGAGACAGTCTATGAGATCTTGTAGACTTCTCGTGAGACCATTAAAACCCTAGTTACCCATACTCTTTCTTCTTTTTTAGTTGAAGTATAGTTGATTTACAATGTTGTGTTAGTTTTGGTGTATAGCACAGTGAGTCAGTTATATAAATATATATTCTTTTTCAGAGTCTTTTTCATTATAGGCCATTACAAGGCATTGGATATAGTTCCCCATGCTGTACAGTAGGACCTTGTTGTTTATGTATTTTATATATAGTAGTGTGTATCTGCAAATCCCAAACTCCCGATTTCTCCCTCCACCTCTCCCCTTTCCCCCTTGGTAGCCATGTTTGTTTTCTGTGTCTGTGAGTCTTTTTCTGTTTTGTAAATAAGTTCATTTGTGTCCTTTTTTTTTTTTTAGATTCCACATATAAGTGATATCATATGGTATTTGTCTTTCTCTGCCTGACTTACTTTACTCAGTTAGTATGACAATCTCTAGGTCCATCCATGTTGCTGTAAATAGCATTATTTCATTCTTTTTTATGGCTGAGTAGTATTCCATTGTATAACTACACCACAACTTTATCCAGTCATCTGTGGATGGACACTTAGGTTGCTTCCACACCTTGACTGTTATAAATAGTGCTGCTGTGAACACTGGGGTGCATGTATCTTTTTGAATTAAAGTTACCTGTGGATATATGTCCAGGAGTGGGGTTCCTGGATCATACGGTAAGTCTTTCTAGTTTGTTGAGGACCCTCCATACTGTTCTCCACAGTGCCTGCACCAAACTGCATCCCCAGCAACAGCGCGGGAGAGTTCCTTTTCTCCACGCCCTCTCCAGCCTTTGTTGTTTGTAGGCTGTCTAATGACCCGCATTCTGTGTTCCCCTGGTACCTGCCCACTTCTCTGCCTCTGTCCTGTAACAACCTCACTTAAAGACAGAGGCTCCTTTGTGGATTCTCCTGGTGATGGATTCACTCTAGCAAATCATTGCTACACAGAATCAGCTGTTTTCAAAAAGTCCGTGTTAGAAGTATTTGGGTGTGGAATACGTAAACGAGATTGGCCACAACCAGTTCATTCTTGACCAAAACAGCTGGGTGATGGGTACGCAGGCGTCCATTCGTCTAATGTCTCCGGTTTGGTAAGGCTTGAAAAGTCTCCATGATGAGGCAATTAAAACGACATCATTAAGCAGGGAGCTGTTGGACTACCGCCAGGCACAACAGGAGCACCGCACGTTCGACGAGCTTCCGGAGTCCCAGGCCTTGCGCCTTCTCCCCCGGGGCCTGTCCCAGCGCCTCCGCCCTCCACGCCTCTCCCGTGTCCTGTCGCGGGTGCAGGTGTCTGCGGCTTCACAGGAGTGGTCTGCAGGGCCCTGTGGTGTCCATGGAGGTGCAGTGATGCCAACAGGGTGAAACAGTTAAGAGAATTATTTTAAAAACTGATGATTCAAAAAAAGAGAAGTTCTGAGATAAACAACAAGGTCCTACTGTACAGCACAGGGAACGACATCCAACACCTTGTGATAACCTGTCATGAACAAGACTGTAGGAAAGGATGTAAGAATGTGTAACCGAGTCACTACGCTGTGCACCAGAACTAACACAGCACTGCACACTCACTACACTGCAACAGAAAGGGAAGGAGGGAAAGTTCTGGAGACCCTGTGCGGAGCAGGCAGCCCACACACCCGCCCCCCAGCCACGCAGAGAGACGCTCTCTTTATTCCAAACACACACTTCGGGGCACATTCAGCCTTTTGTTACTACTTTTCACTTTCAGAGTTTCCTTTGATGTTTCTTTCCAATGCATTTTTACTCACTGGAAATATGTGGAAGAGGGGGCTGGCGCGGTTTGTCCCTGTCCTTTGATCCCTGTCTCACCAGGGTATGGGACACCCAGGGGCAGTCGAGGGTTCAACCCAGCCAGCCCTGATGGGTCGCTTCCTACAGGCACTGCTTTCAGGAACACGGGAGACCGCAGGCAGAGGCCACAGCGGCTTACGCAGCCTGTCTGTTACCATAGCACCGGCCAGAGCAAGGCGGGGCTGGCGAGAAAAACTTAAAACATCAAAGACCAAAAACCATCACAGCGCCACCAGGATGGAGGAGATCTCGCTGAGGAGGGAGCCGCGAGCTCCAAGTGGAGGCAGAGGAATCCGGGAAATGGAAACACTCCCCAAAGGCAGAGAGCTCTCTTCCAGGGGGTCCTGACGTTGCCAGCTTCTGCCCTCAGCACATGTCTGACGCTGCTCGCCTGCACCACCCTCCTCCTCCAGCAGAGGTGTGACCTCCCGGCCCTCACTCACCTGTCCCAGGAGACAGGCAGGTAACAAGCCCACTCCGTCCCCCAGCCCAGCTCTCCGGCTGTTCCCACCACAACCACTCCCTCTGAAGCTTCGCAGGGACCGTGCTGGTCCTGAGATTCCAGCTTCACAGGGTGACAGCCGAGGGGCCTCTCAGGAGGAACAGCCCTCTGGGTGAGGGGCCCCCGGGTCTGAGCAGCCTCCTGGCGGTCCTCAGCAGACCCCGCTCGCCCCACCTCCCACACATCACAGCAAGAGAATCCCAATCCCAGCTCACGAGGAGCAATCAGCCCTCGAGACAAGGCCCTCGACACTTCTTCTAGGGCTACAGAGAAACTCGCCCAAAGAACAGCCCCGAACGGGGAGGGTGCAGGAAACGAGCGTTCCGCGAACCAAGCATCCAAAAGTCAGCGTCAGCAGAACTCACTCTCAGGAACGCTTTCAGCCCTGAGGGGTCTTGGGAGGACTGGGGCTGAACACCCAGCCTGGAAGGTCTTCTGCTCTCAGGGAACAGCCGGCAAGATGATGGGGAACCCTGCAACGGGGGAGGCCTCCCTGCTGTGAGCAAGGTGTGGGCAGGACAGTTGCTGGGCTCCCGCAGGGCCACCCGGACGTAGGTGCCCCCGGGCAGCTGAAGGATGGCCTGGGTCAAAATGTGTCCCCCAAATCTGCAGCCATCCCGAGTGCCTGTGCCTGACACGGCTCAAGGCTCCCCCCATCCTGACCCCCGTCCTCTTCCGACGTCTGAGCCTCCCTGGACGGTGAGCTGCAGGGATGCGGGCAGTCGTCCCGCCGCGGCGGGTTCTGGCCTGGCGCGGGGTGTGCTCGGGGAGGACACGGGAACTGGCCCACTACACGCAGGTCCGTCTGCACCCCACGGGGGTCTGCCACACCCACCAGGCCCTGGTGCATGGAGAGAACCTGGGGTCGGGGCTCCAGTCCCAGGCTCAAATCACTACCACAATGACGCAGGGAAAGCCAGTCTTGGGTAAACCTGTATTAAAAGGCAGAAACAGCTGGTATGTTATTAGCAAGGTATTTAGTTGATTAAAACCTATTTTGTGATGCTCACTGGCATCTGGAGAGGCAGCTCCGTCATGGTGGGGCCGACGCTTCCTGGGGAAACTTAAAGCAAACAACAGCATAACCATCACGGAGCCTGCAGAGTCTCCACGTGCGCTTCTGTCCCAGACGGAGGCGTCAGGGCTCTCTGGGAAGGCAGCAGTCCACTCCCCGAAGGAAAACCCAGCATCTCTTCCTCAGGCTTTGTTCCCACTAATTCTGCAAGCGCCTCCCAGCAGACGATGGCTCTGCCCCGAGGACGTCTTTGGGGGGGTGACTTTCCAAGGCCTTGATTGAAAGCACCACCTAACAATTTGCCAAAAGCGAGAGCCGGAGAACCTTTGGCATCTTTGAATTGCAACTGTTTTCTGTCCTCGTAAAGAAAAAGCTAATCATTTCTTTCCAGCAAACCACCCCCTCTGTCTCCTGCACAGACTGTTACGAAACAGCCAAAGACCACACACTGGGCTTTCTCGATCTTCGCAGGTTTTTAAAGCCATCATCAAAAGGCAAAGAACGGAGAGGAGGATTTCTCTCCAGCACAGCGTCTGAAGTGGAATTCCGTCGGTAGAAAGCTATTCTTTTCTGGTTACTTTCCACAAGTTCCATCTCCTGATTAAGTGTTTATCATCTCGCCTCAAGAAAAAGGAGACCAAAAAAACCTCCAGCTGTGTCCAATTGGGCAAGTACCACGCAGCCCTGACAGTCCTGCTCTCAAGTCGGCTGGAAATGAACTTTAAAGACCCCAAAATTCAGCCCATAATATGAAAGTTCAATTTACGATAACATTTATCTCCACGTTAATAAGGAATTTGCAAACAAAGATGATTATCCAGGTCTTTGAAGATGTTCGCCGTGAAGCAGTCCAGCACTGCATTAGGGATGCGAGGCAGTTGGTTTTCACAGAGTTGGCCCAGTTGAAGCTGTTCCTTTTTGATGTGAAATTATGTTGAGAGAATTTTGAAATGCACACCATCTGAGTCATAGGCGCTGGCTTGGAAGCAGGAATTTAGCACAAACATTTTTTAGCGGCAGATCAATGATGTAAAGTTTGTTTTCAAGGGAGAATAAAATAAATGTTTCACTTCCCAAACCAGCCTGACCCACGGGGCAGGGAGGAACGTGGCACTGGGCCCCCGGCTTAGGAAGGTCAGCCCAGCAGGGACGGCCCTCCTGGGTCGAGTCCTCTGTGGCCGTGCTGGCCTCACCTTCCCTCTCGCCGCCCACCCCAGCCTCTCTCCCCAGACTGCCCCCGCGGCCTCCCAGCTCCCCCAGGCCGTCCTCCGGCAGTGCTCCTCGCCCTCCCGGCCTCGCCTGCCTGGCCTCCTGAGTGAGAGCACTCAGCCCCGTCCCCTCCCATACACGCTCTCCAATCGTTATCCGTGAGGTGTTCGTAGAGTTTCTGTTCACGTTCCAGTTTACATCTTCAGTGGTGCGGGAAATCAGAGCCTCCTCCAAACAGCATCTTCAAGCCTCTGCTTCGGGACATGAGCATCTCTGCTCGTCCTAAACTCACTGCCCAGATCCCCCTTCCATGCTGCTGGTCGTACTGGGATGGCACTGCCTTCAGAGGGAAGTGACATTTCAGCCCTGTGTCTCCTGCTCAGGCTGAGAGCTTTGTTTCATTCTTTTTTTTTTTTTTCTCTTTGAGGAGCCTGGCAAGAAAGTGCACCTGAATGAAAGTCCAGCCCGAGGAGAAGCGCAGGAGGGGGTCCCAGCACCTAGGTCTCCACTCCCCCGGCATGGTGAGAGCCCCTTCCAACGCGCAGACAGAGGAGCAGTTGCACCCGCACACACACGTTCTCCTCCGTGCAAAACGGCCACAGTAATTATACTCCAAAAACTTAACCAAGGCGTTCTCCTCAGCTTTTAAAAAAGAGAAAAACCCCATGAAAGTAACGATAGAATATTTAACCATGTTCTCCACTTTAAAACAAACTAAAATAAATAAAAAGCTAATTAACAGACAGCCGAAGAGCCTGGCTTGGTTAACTCATTGTGTGGAGTCACCGACTTTCAACAGTTGAATGTCGAGGGTTTCCGGCAAAACCGCACGTTTCCTTGCTCACCGGTCAATCTGCAGTCCTTGGGGGGGTTACTTAGTCAGCAGTGTCTGCGGCCCCCTGTGGTAGTCTTTCTCTTTTTAAACTGAGGTACAGTCAGTGACACTGTCGGTTTCTGGTGTGCAGCATCATGCATACACACGCGTGTATTCCTCCTCATGTTCTTTTTCATTATATGCGACTGTAAGGTATTGAATATAGTTCCCTGTGCTCTACAGAAGAAATTTGTTTTTATCTATTTTTACATATAGTGGCTAACATTTGCAAATTTCAAACTTCCCAATTTATCCCTTCCTACCCCCTTCCTCCCCCACCGCCGCTAACTGTAAGATTACTGTGTATGAGAGTCTTTCTCTTCTGTAGATGAGTTCATTAGTGTCCTTTTTTTTTTTTTTAAGATCCCACATATGAGTGGTATCATATGGCATTTCTCTTTCTCTTTCTGGCTGACTTCACTTAGAGTGACAATCTCACTGAGGTTGTCCTTATTTCATGACAATGAACTTCTAGCTGCTCTCTGGAGCCACAGAAGTCTGTCCACCAACCTTCCTATCACAACGCACAGGGTGGAGATGCAGAGCAAAGGCCATATTCAGACTGAAGCAGCAGATGAATAAAACCAGCACGTGCATTTAATAAGCATAACTAAGAGCTAAACACGCATGCTTCGCACACACGTCTGAGAACACGGAGCATCTGCGTCCCGTTTGGGCTCAAATCATATCTACTCAAGATGGTAGCTCGCCCCTCTTTCTGTCTTCCTACCTCTGACCTTCCTCCCTCCATTCCTAACATTCAGTAAGCATCTGCGATGTCTCAGCCACTACGTTCAGCACTGGGAGGAGAAATCAGACGTCATCCCTGCCCTCAGAGAGGCCACGGTCTACTGTGAGCTCAAGTTAATCAGTAATTCTGATCATGGGCTACATGTGTCTCATAAACACAGAAAAATAGGAACGTGAATTAATTACTACTTATTACATTCCATTCAGAAGGCAAAAATCTCTGTAATCTGTAATCAACAGGGCAAAAGCTAATTAATGTGGATCTTATTGGTGAAGCTATTGGAAGCTAGCATGATTCCTAGGAGATCAAACACTTACACAGTCATGAAGCAGCCATTTGGCTGCTATTTGCTTACATTTTTGTGCAGGTCACTTCATATTTTAGTAACAATAAAAACAGGATTCAAGTTTGTACTGTTAAAAATACATGCACAAAAATACACGGTTTTCTAAATAGGCTATATTAGTGAGATGTACTTTAGTATATAAACAATAAAATGTGTCCTTAAACACTACAAAATAACTGTTCATTAACAGCTCTTCATGGACATATAACATTGCTCCTCTGTGATCTCCAGAACAACCAGTCTCCCCAAGAGAGACTGTGTGAAGTCTCTGATCAGCCCCGGGAGAAGACGCCAGGGGGGTTTCTCTGAACCTCTCCGCTCCTCATTCAGAAGCAGGACCCAGGTCGGAGCTTCTCACCACGGATGCTCCGTGGGGTGAGCTCACCCAAGTGTGCAAGCAACTCACAGAGAGGAAAGAAGATAACCTGCATGCCGTTATATCTGAGGTCCCATCAGGAGAGAGCCCTCATCAGACTCATGTCAGAGTCATCACAGAGCACGCCATTGCGGCTCAGCAGTTTCCAGAAGAGATTTTAGAAGATTCTCATGTCATTTACAAGGGAAGACGGCGCCTAGTGCAACCACGTGGGGCAGAAAGCGAAGAGAGCATCATGACTGACCAAAATTACAGGAGTGATTTAAGAAATCAGAAAGTCACTACTCTGGTTGGAGTCTGACCAGGAAACTCAGATTTACACCCCGAAGCCTTAGGTAAAGTGCCAAACTCTTTAATGACCTAACTGCTTAGGATGTTAGGGAACTGATTACCAGGGGAGGCTGAACCACACTAGACCCACCTTTGGGATAAAAGCTCCATGTAAGTTATGGTCACTCCTTGTGAATAACATTGATATTTAATTCCTTAACTGGTTGGGTGGAGCCCACTTTGAGGAAAATATGAACATTTTATCATCATATATTTAATAATGAAGTACAGTTGAAATCAGGAGAAAAACACTTAAATATGAGAAATAGCATTTTTTTTCAGTCCAGCTCAGCTCTTAATTGAACAACAACTCATGGCCGAAAACCAAAGTATAAATGACAAACAACACAAAAATATTGATCACTACTCTGTGTGCAGACTAGAAATAGTTATGGATAAATAACCACAAATTTTAAGAGGCCATTTGGCTTCATATGCACCAAACACTTCTGAATTTCTAAAACTCAGTTTACTTGGGATTTCTATGAACTTCAGCAGGAAGCCACGTGGCACAGACAGGCTGTGACAAACGGTGTTATTGTCTCCAACCCTTCATCCCCCTCTAGGAGATGGTCTGCCACCTGTCTCCTGCCTCTGAAGACCTGCAACACCTCCATGGAGACAGGATTCACCTCCCCGGGCCACTGTATGCCTTGTTGGATTAACGAGGTGGGAGCAGATGTGACTGTGCACAGAAGTATCGCAGGCTCCTGCCAGCTTTCTTGCATTTTTCTTCTCTACGTGGATGGCTTGTCCCAGATGGATACTGCTCCTTCAGCCTACATCCAAGAATGAGAAGATACTGGATGCAGGGCCAAGCATACCCAAGTAGAGCTGTGACAGCCACAGCCAACTGCGGTCACCCACACGAAATGTCCAGAAGCAATAAACATTATTGGAGACCACAGAGGCTTAGGGGCTGTTTGTTACTGCAGCAAGGCTGCCTAATACATATCCTTCCTTGGTGTGAGGTCAATAAAAATAATTTCACAGAAAATCATTGTTCAAATAAAAGTTGACTGTAAAGACCAGATGAGAAGATGTCTGTTCTCTGTACAGCAGGGAATACACACTCCTCACCTGGGGGTGGAAAATCCTCTTTTCTGCTTCCATATCCATCTGATTAACACATAGCCATAAGATAAAACCAGTAGCTCATGGCCACAGAATACAGAACTGTGATGTAAGTCAAATTTCTGGTGATTCTTTCATCCTACAGTTTCTGTCACATCTTCTTCTCATACAATCTTCTCCCAAAGAACCCAGGACACTTCAATTGTCCTAGATCCTCATTACAAAGCTTTATACACTCCAAAACCATCCTCACTTCCTCCCATGTCCCTACATTCTCAGGACTCACGTGACAACGTGTCAGAAACTTCAGGACTCTGAGAATTCTAAGGAGAGTTCCCAAAGTCTCCTGGAAATACTAGAAAACGAGGGCAGAGTTAAGAGGGAGTTATTTTAGGGGGTGGTAAAGATCTCTCTGGCACCCCTACAATCATACCCAGACCACAGAGATCACTGGCTACTAGTTTTAAACATAAAACAAGCCTGTCTGGAAGATTCAAAATGCTGGGGCAATTCCACAGAAAACAAGAGAAACAGAGAATGAATCCAAAAGTCATAGAAACCCAAGAGCCAGGTGGAAAGCACTTCTAATCCTTTGAAGACATTTGCTGGGGAATAAAGAGAATGAAGACATTCTCCCTCCTCCCTTCATATAAACATTTGCAACAAATTTGTTTTCTGAACAAAGAAGACAGCTGCTTTCCAGCTAGCAGATCAAAGTGTGAGCAGGTGACAATGACTGCCAGCCAAGAAGATCCCGTTAGGCACCAAAGTGCAAAGGTGAACATTAGAACATATGCGGTGAGTAGGTGTTGAAACAGCCACAGTGTTTCCAAAGGTTCAGAGAAGATGACTGTAGGTTGTGTCCTGGAGCTGGGAAAATGTTTGCATTGGAAGGGTTTCATTCTTGCCTAAAGCAATTCTCAAACTTTAAGTGAATACCTCTATCACTATGACATTTGGGGAAACAAAAGATTTCATTGTTCCCCCTTCCTCTGTGAACTCTGATTAAATTCACATCGCACACTGGAGCCCTTTCATTTTTCTTTGGTTGCCAGCACAAAACTCTGTGGCATCTTCTTAACTGACAGCCAAATGTTTATAAGCCTACCTTTCCAGGACAGGTACTTTTTATTTGAAATGCCATTGATAGATTTCATTATGTTCAATGTTCTCAAAAAAAACAATCCCATTGGTGCAGTAAAATATATTGAGTTTGATGTGTTTGGCTGCAAAAACTTTCATTTGGCCAAGGTGACGTCATCTGAAGTCTCCAAGTGTAAATTATAACGTTATTTGAGATGAATATAGAGTCATTTGTGGTGGTCAGGACGACACATGATGTAATCTTACACTCTATCCGCAGGTGTGATATTGGATTCTTCTAGGACAGGCACCTGGTATCAATGTTCAGTCTGGCACCGTTTCAACAGAGTCACCCATGGCCAAAGATGGCTAAAAAACAGCACCCAGCTACAGCATTCTTTTATAAGAGGAATGGTGAGCAACAATTACAGTGCGTTCAATGGTGTCTGATTACTCACTCTGAACAGCACAAACATCTTCCTCTTTACTGTAACAGTCTCAGAGAATACAGAAACAAAATCATGCCTTAGGAGTAATAATACATATCACAATAATAATATGTGGACCTTTACATGTGAAAATGACACTGGATTGATGACTTTATTTTTTCAAACACAGTTGATGGCTCTATCCTGGGCCATGCAGTTTCCCTTTGTAACCAGGATTTACTTGAGGTATGTCTCTCTACCGCTAGTCTTGAAGCCAGAGGAGGAGAGAGACCTAACAGAGCATGAAAATAGTGCTTAATGCCTATTTGCTGAAGGAAAGACTGGATTCACAGGTCCCTCTTTCTCCTGGACTGGTCTTTGCAGAGGCATTTGCCTACAAATAAGACAGCTCCCTGGTTGGCGTTGAGGTCACAGACCATAATCACAGAGTAGAGAAAATCATTACCACGGGTGAGGACAGAGCCTGTGGTCTTAGCCTTGAAGGGATGTCTGCCCTGATGGGTAAGTGCCCTCAGGACGACCAGACGCATCAGCAGGTGGAAGATGACTCTTGGAGTATTTGGAGGGAAAGAGAGCGGCAGGACGTGCCAACGTGACTTCTAATTACCCAGCCACCTCGACACGCTCGGCTGGTAGGAAGCTGCATAAGACTGATCTCTTTACAGTTAATGGGATTCATCTTATGGGGCTTAACTGACACGGCTCCAGACATGCCTGACAATCTATCCAAACTGACTGGCCTGACAAGTTACAGAGTCGATCGACTGGAGCGTGAGTCTGGCCAGAAGGAGGAAACAGGACAGCAGGCCTCCCTTCTGAC
Organism: Camelus bactrianus; assembly: GCF_048773025.1. NCBI lineage: Eukaryota > Metazoa > Chordata > Mammalia > Artiodactyla > Camelidae > Camelus > Camelus bactrianus. Next base: position 1,655,810 of record NC_133552.1, on the reverse strand, counting down.
GGCTCTAGGAAGATGAAAATCATCCATTCGTTTATTTAATTCCATCCCCAGAGAAGAGGAAAGATGTGGTTTCACTTGTTTAAATTCAAAGATCTCAAAGTGATTCCATTGCCTCTATTTCATCTCTCCTCATCACATCCCCAAAAGGCACGTAGGGGTTGGGAGCACGTCATGCCGGTTAGGAGGCAGGCTCAGCCTGGGTGGTGTGGTTGAGTTGGATGCTGTGTCCCGTGTCTCTTCCCCACCACAGGCTGCCCCTCTAGAATGTGCAGTCACTCACTTTGCCACCTCATCACATTTCATCAGGGCTGGTGCCTTTACAAGTGACGTTGTCTGGAACGCAACTTTCTTGTCCCCACACCGCACCCTTCTCTCTCCCTCAGCACTCTGTGGTAGGATGGTTCCACCTTGTGAAACGCGAACTCACAGTGAGTTAATGTTTTCCATAAGCTCTACATTTTTGCAGATCAGAGCTGGCATCTCAACCACCTGTGCCAGTGACAAACAGAAAGAATTTCAAGGTTTTCCCTTTGAACAGAGTGGTGACACAGGAGCCTCCTCAAGGCAGCGTTCGCCCAGACAATCGAGCAGGCACAGAATGGACTAAAGCCCCTGCATCTAGTCAGGCTTGCTCGGTGAGACTTTCCTGAAGTCCTGGTGAGACTCATCAAGCATCTCAACGCGTTTTTCAAAGATCAGGGCAGTACTGTTCCTGCCTATGTTTGAATTCATACCCTGTGGCTCAGCAAACCCAACCCTAGAAGAGCTTTCAACAACTTCCGAGAAGTCATCTCAAAGCCGTCTCATACATGTGTACTGAGGTTCTTTTTTTCCCTTTGTCACTTCCCTGGAGGAGTAAAAATAGTATAAATCATTGAGAAAAAATATACTTATTTATTCATTCCCCAGTCAGAACTTTTGTCATTTCATAATGAAAAACGACTGCTGAAAGCCAGAAGGAAGACAGAGAATGAGAGACAGAGGGAGGGGTTTGCATCCCTCTCTGTGAAGGTCTTGAACAGAAACGCGGAAACACCCAAGGTGATGACGTGTTTCCAGCTGCGTGCGCTTATGGGTGTCCGCGCGATTAAGCTAAGCCTGCTGCATTTAAAGCCGTTAGGAGAGAGAGAAAGATTCAGCAACGTGTGAAGCGCTGTAAGAGGCCACTGGTTACCAGGTTTAGTCAACTCTCCACTTCCCAAGAGAGTCAAGGGACATGGCTGAAATAAGAGGCAGAGAAGAACCACAGACGGACACCAGAAAGATCTCAGAAAACTCACAGGTCTCCGCATTTTCAAAAAAGGGAATAAGTATGTTACCAATCCTCTTGATCACTGAAAAAAAATAAGGAACGGAGGATTTAACAAATAATTGGTGAAAACCTAGAAAAACAAAGATTTACTAGGAGCATGTAATAGCTGCCCCAGGAAAAGTTATGCTAAATTGTATCAACTAGTGGGTATTTAATGGTGGGAGAAATGAGTAAACTGTTTATTTTTTAGTTTAAATAAATTGAATAGTTTATAATAAAATAATAAAAATTTAAAATGTTTCTTAGTTTTATGAATGTTCACCTTAAATTAAGGGAATATTATGAACATATTTATCTAAGTCTGGAAAAGACATCTGATACATTTTGTGTATTTCTGTGTACAAAAGGGACAAAAATGGGTTTGATTATGGTGTCAGTCCATGGCTATAACAAACAATCCTTGAATTGCAGTGGCCGGGTATGATGCCACACTGACATATGACAGCCCACTGTGGCTCCGTGGAGGGAATCTGAAGGATGCCGCCGATCCTGGCTCACATCTCTCTCCGTCTTGTAGCTGTGCCTTGTGCAGGTCTCCAGAGACAAGGAGCAATAGAGAAGACCGAGCATGAGAGGCTTTTGTGCACCATGCCTAGAAGTGGCTCACATTACTGCCACTCTTATTCTATAGGCCAGAATTTAGTCTCAGGGCCACACCTAGCTGCAAAGGAGGCTGGGAAATGAGGTCTAGCAGTAGGCAGAAGAAATCAAGGAAAGCATGGATAACATGAATGATAGCATGATAACATGACTGCACTGGCAGTCCTTGCCACAATCAAAGTGCATGCAGTGGTGGCTGTATCCACAATTGTATCTGCAATTAATAAGTCTTATGTTGGGTATCACTTGACCCTGTTGCACCTAATAAATTTATAAACAACCTAATCAGAAGGCTAGAAGTGTTCTTCTAATTTTCAGATGACACATAATTGGAAAAAGAGGTAATAAGCTAGCAAATTTGTTCTGCAAGAGACCACACAGTAAATATTTTATTTAGCGTTTTGGGGCCACCCAGTCTCTGTCTTGACTGTAGTGCAGAAGCAGCTATAGGCCTGTTTAAAAAAAAAAAAAAAGTGGGTGTGGCTCTGTTGCAAAAAAAGTATTTACAAAAAGAGGCGACAGCCCAGATTTGGTCCACAGGTTGTAGTCTGGCAGCCCCTGGGCCAGGAGACAGGAAATCATATTAGTGTGATGGACTGGAAACAAAGAAGATTCCATTTAACCCAGTTACATTTAAAGTTCTTCATGCACAAAGTAATGACGTAGTTCTTGTGTTTTCACCTTTACACACACTCTGCTTTACCAAAACTTAAAAGGAGTTAACAGTGTGGCGTGGCTTCCTGAAGGTCATGAAAAAGGGTGTGGAACCGGGAAGGCCAGCTATACAAAGATGCTCTCATCACATCCTGTGAAATGGCCCATTGTTGTGTCCCCTGAGGGCACACCAGCCAAGCGTCTCCCACGAGGCCATTAACTTAGCGAGTATGCCAAGGTCTCGGGTTGGATCCTTGGCCTGCAAACCTAATTTATCCCTCAGGAATAGGAAAGCGCATGTATTCTCACCCATATATGTTGGAGAACTTGCAGAAAGCTAGAGTCATCCATGACTAACTAGAGGCCAGCCTTGCTAAGTAGGAAGTGAGTTTCCTGGCCCAGGAAGGGCTCCAACAGCCTCAGTGACCCCCTTTCACGGTGGTGTCAGGAAATTCTGGGATTGGGTGAAAGGTCAGATAGGATGACCTTCATGGACCCTAGCAACTCTACGGAACGTGTGACTCTAAACTGCAGAATAAATCAGCCTCAACCACTCCTTTCTTTCTTCCATATTCACTGTAACTGAGTGTTTGGGGAAAGAACACATGATCTTGGGACAAGTAATTTCTGACATCGGTCTCAAAGTTCCTCCTGCCCTTCCATGCCAAACCACTGCACCCTGATCCCTGCCACACAGCCGATCTGAGAGTCAGAAGAGCCATCATAAGACCATCCACCCAGATTTCCAGCCAGCGGGAAATTTCCTTGGCACCAGCATTGACCATTGGCCGTTCAGCCTTTGCTGGGACACATTCAGACCAGGTGCGTGGAGGCTCACGAGGTGGCCCTGCTCATCCTGCAACACACCTGGTCGTTAGAAAACCCATCCTCGAGTCCAGCTGAAGTGCAGCCTCCTGCAGGTTTCATCTCCTGGTCCCAGACATTGCCTGCTCTCCCTCCAGTGGCTTCCAACGCCACCTCTTATTTAACGTGATGTCCAGGCCAGGCCCCACAGCAATACGTTGCCACCATGCTTATATGAATCCACTCTCTGAAGGCGACAGCTCTGGTGATAAAGACGCCTGGTGTACAGTAGTCTCATTAGTAAGTGTAACAGGACCTGCCACTTGCTAAGCGCCTGGTGCTAAACAGACAGGAACTGGGTAAGTCACTCGAGTGTATCAGCACTAATCTTCACAACCATCATGGTGGGCATAGAACCCACTCCAGAGCTGAATAACTGAGACTCGGAACAGTCCACCGATACTCAGCACAAGCAGGATTTGCAGTCAAGCGGGTCTGATGCTACGCGCTGGCTGGTCCCACGGTCCCCAGCTTACTGGTCCACCCGCCCAGGGGAACTGCCTCTTGGCCCTCGCATTTGTTCCCATGGGCGACAACCGCAGTATGCTGTAGCTCAGACTTCCAGAGAACCAATGACTTCTCACCAGCCAACACAAAGCAAAGGTAAACATGGCCAACGTCCTACCAAACCCCAAGGCAGGTGTGAATCAAAGGAAACTTGGACAAAAGTACGAAGTTTACCTGGGAACGTGAGCGTCTGTCTGTCTGCTGAACGTCCCAGTCGGGGGCACAGAGCATTCCGTGCTGTAGACACTTAAACACTGCAAGTGTCGAGTATGTGAGGATCGGAAAAGTCCAGAAAGACGCCAGTGGACAGTGTCATCTCAAACAGGCTCAGCGGTGCTTCAGACGGCTTCCCTGAACCTGAGGAAACCAGCCCATGGACCAAAGGCTGACGATGCGTGCGAGGGCTGAATCGATGACAGGTGAGACTCAAAGTGCTGAAAGAAACGTTTTTCGGGACTGTTCCACGGAGCCACCCACACAGGAGGTCCAGCAGGCGTGTCCGCTATGCCCAGCGCATAATCCCAAGGAGCCAGAGAGCACGCCTGCTCCATCGCCCTCCTCGGAAGGGCGGGCAGCGGGACAGCACGGCGTCCGCAGGCGGGGCTGGGGCCTGGGCGTGCCGCTTCCACCGGGGAGAATCTGCCCGCTCTGATTCTTCCCCAAATCACAAGTAAACCCAAACCTTCATTTCAAACAAATGGCCCGACGTGAACAGTTACTAAACTCAGCTCTGAGTGGGGCCCTGGGGCTTCACTCTGGAAAAGGCTTCCGAAATGACCCTACTGCTCTGAGTTGTTTTTTAATTTTTTTTTTTTTCACAAATTCGCTTTTTACACACGGATGTCCAATTTGTTTATCATTTCCCTCCTCCTGAAAGGAGGTGTGCCTGGTTCCTGGACTCTTTCCAGGCCTGACTATAAAAGCTTGAGCGACCTCAAAATGCCTGGTTTGCTGAAAGAACTGAAGCGAGGCCAAAACATGACTGAAACCGAGACCTCCTTGAGAAGCCTGGGAACACGGGAACCTGAGCCGGAACCGGAGGCTAGTGTTTGCTCCGCACCGACCTGACCTGTGCACACAGGCGCAGAGCTCAGGTGAAGACAGGGGGGTCCGACCCCACGTCCCCACAGTCACAGGTCTGCGGGGGGCCGTGCTGAGCCTTCCCCTCTGGGCTCCAGGCCTGGCTGTCTCGGTGGCCCTCGCTGGCACAACGGACACCGAGGCAGATTTGCAGACCAAGTGCCCTCGGGGGCCTTCAGTCCGTCCACTGGCGCTTCTGGAGGGCTCTCCAGGGGCCCCGGGTCACCCAGCTCTGAAATCCCCTCTACTTCGGTGTAGTTCCGATGATCACACTGGAACTGCAGCAGGGCTGGGAGTGAGCGAGAGCGAATCTGAAAGCCGTCTTCTTGGCGGTTTGACTGACTGCCCATCCTCAACTGTAACATCTTTATCCTCCTGGAAAACTGGTCCACACGGTACTCAAATGTATCCGCTTAGTGATGTCAACTCAATATGTAGAATAAAACGTCAAAATAAGCTGGAGAAAGCAAGTGAACATCTCACCCTCCCCTGCCGACCTCATTTCCAGGCATCTCAGTCTCACACGGACTGGGAGTTTCCACACTCAGTCCTGGAGAACGCCCAGCCCCCCACAGGAAGGCCAAGGCGTGTCTGTGGACTTTGCTACAAAAGTACAGGAGAGAGTCCTGAAACCTCATTTATTCACTCCAAAAATACTACTGACGGCTTACTATGGCTCAAGCGGCCTGCACCTCTTAAAAATACTGACAGAGCCACGGACACGTGTTCCCTGGGTTGTGGGCCCTCCTGTAAACCAGGCTGAAGACGAGCAGTGTGATCTGGTGCCTGTCACCTTCCAGTGCTGTGACTCACTCAAATTCTGACGCTTACTTTTCGTATTAATAAATAAGCACCAAAGACCTATTCCAAAGGACAGCGGGGGGACCAGGCGGCTGAAAGCCCACAGGGCAGCACCAGGCTCACAGAAGGCACTCTGTGAGGCGGGTCAAGGGGGGGGGCATCCTCAGAATGGCGCTTCTGTCATTCCCCACCACTGCTTTCAGGAAGGGAGGTCAACAGGCAAGCCCGGCAAAGGATGGAGCTGTGACCGAGCACTAGTCCTCCCTCTGTCAGCCGAGGCTCCCAGGGCACCTGTGCTTCTCTGAGGAAGTCAGCTGTGTGCCCCTGGGTTGCCCGCACTCAGCACTTCCCAGAGAAAAGGGTGTCAGGAAAGTCTCCCGGAAGCCCGCACCCTGGGGCGGCCGCACCACGCCACTGGGCCTCGAGAGAGCAGTGCATCCAGGCCCGCGGGAACCGTCTCTCAACCAGAGACACGGCGCCCAGCCCGCCACCCAGCCGCCGGCCACGCGTCTCCCCAGCCGAATGGCTGCACCCCGAATTTCCTCTTCGCCCTCCGTCAACAGTCTTCCAGTCTATGCACCGCACTGAATGTTTTCATTGCTGGTTGCTGCCTGTTACTCCACTTTGTAAGTTCAGAACCTTTTCCTCACCAGCTCCCAGTAGACCACCCTGGCTCCAGCAAACGCTGATGGGGAAAGCAAAAGCAGAAATCAGTTAAAAGTTTGCTTTTATCCCCAAGGAGTCACCTCTTCTTATTTTCAATTTAGAGTGACCTAGCAAATAAATCACGCTTTTTAAACGACTAGAAATATCCTGGAGAGGACTTTCCCAGGAAGCCTTTGAGTCCACCTGCAACTCACATGAAATGAGAAGGAATCCGGTTTTTCCTTCAGTTTTAACTGAAGATAAACAAAGCAGGGCTGTGACGGTAAGGACGGCCACGATTCTTGACGAAGCAACCCAAGCTTGCAGGAATTCGAGAGGTGTGGTGAAAAATCACAAAAACCCATCCGCAATACGTTTCTTTTGCTCCGAGGCAAAACTGTTTGTAAAAACTTTCCTTTTGATTTTTGTTATCCAAATAATTCCAGCTTAAATTGGAACGCAAATATTAATCTGATAATGACACCACTGAGACACATTCTCTGACGACTGATCTCACATGACTTACAAGGCTTTACTTCAACGCCGTTTTCTGCATTCCAGACCCCCCCCCCGCCCCCCGCCCACCACCTCCACAGCATCTGGGAGGAAGAGAGACTCTGAAGTGTGTGTCTTAAGATGATTACTATGTACTCAGCAATATCCTTTAATTTAAATTTTGCCTCATTTTATTTTTAGCTTCAAAGCTTTTGCAGGAATGAACACCTGTCTTTCAGGGCATTATAAGAAATTGTCAGGTACCTGACGTACTTTGTTTTGTCAAGTCCTCCAACGGTGACACTGAGGATAGAAGTCACGTTCTAATTAATGATCAAAGCAAAGGACACCTGTAAGGCTGGGTGAGACCTCTAAATTCTTTGATATTAGGTTTACAAATCTGAAAGAGTCCTTTGATTCTCCTCTGTGTTTGGCCTTTCTTGGGATCAACTTGAGTCTTTTTTTTTTCCCCACAGGCAACAAATTTAGCTCATCTGAGCGCTGAAGTTACAGATGACCATGTCCGTCCACACAGCAACACTCAGCACCTCGTGAAAAGTCGGACTCTACTACATAGGGCACAAGGCACTGTGCAAAAGCACCCCTGCCCTGGAGATCTGCTTGGCACTTGCTGCTTAAAATACAGGCACCCTCGAGGGGTCTCAGAAGCCCTCGGCTTGGACACTGTTACTGTGAAGGGGAAGGTGGGACCCATGCAGACAACTCAGCTTCAAGTTCAACTAGAATCACTCTGCCTTGCAGTCAGCAATCAATTCTTTCAGGTAACATATGATACCTACGTATATATATGTTTGTATCATATGACATACAATATCAACCTATCAATATACAATTATTAATATAACATGCAAACCAACAAGTATTAATATGTTAACACTAATACACGAACATGTTTACATTTTATAGCAGACATCGACTGCTATACAGTATATACACGATACGTACCAGGAATATAAAGAGTAATTTTATACACAAGCACACGATTAATTTCTGCAGAGACAATGGGACGATGCGACTCAACTAAAGAAGTCTGCATGGGCATTTTAAAAACTGGCTTGTGGTCTCTGACTGGCTACTAGAAACACCGCTTTGAATCCTTTGCAACAGCGAAAATACAGAAAAGCATGAAGAATAAAATCCAGAGATCACCCCCTCCATATTCTGATGTACTTCTACGTAGTTATTTAATGTGAACGGAACTTTGCAACTTGAGGGTACTGAATGTGTAATTTTGTATTCTCCTCTCTTACAATTAACATGAGGGTTTTCCTTAATGTTAAAAATGTCTCTGAGTATCATTTAATGACTGAATAGTTACATATCCTACCACCCGTAATAATTTACTTGATTATTTCTAAGTCTCTGCAAGCATTAAAAACATCACAATGAAATAAAATAAACCTGTTCAGAAAGTTCCTGATGCACAGGGCTACCCTTTCTTTCAAACAGGCCATGTCCGTTTACAGCTCTGCCCATGATGCACAGAAACGCCCATTCACCAGTAATCGGCGTTTCTTCCCATTCTGTGACGCCAGTTTAATTCTGAAAGGGTTTGCGCTTTCTTGATCACTGACGTGGCTGAACGTTACCGATTCTTTATCAGACATTTCAAATTACCTCACTGGCCGGACCCTCCGATTACTGACCTGCTTGAGTTTTTTACATATTAAAAAGAGTGTCATTAGGTTTATCGCAGATATTTTTTAATACTTTTAAAATGTTGTCACCGGTGCTCTCATGCATAATGGTTATAAAGCTTTCAGAGTCTCACGCAAGCAAACTTACCAGGCTTTCCCTTTACGACCCTTACGACTTCAGGAAGTCTTTTCGCATAGAGATCAGATAAATATTTGCCTGTGTTATCTTATTGTTTATTTGATCTGACATTAGCTCAACCTAAACTCATATTTCTTTAAATTAAATACTTATTTATAACAAAGCCAGGCTTTTGTTTCTCATCACAGCATACTTTGCAAATATTCCTACTATTTTTTCAGAAACTAACCTAGAAAAACTAGGTCACTCCCCAGCTAAGAAATCTACCGACGCATCGAGCTCCTCTCGTGGGGCTTTCGGGGGTTTCCATTTCCTTTCTGCCCTGAGTGCACAAAGAACCAGTGTAATGGTCCATGTTCCCAGTCTACCACCCACAGAATGATCATTTCTCACAGACAATAATCCGAACATAATTTTGACTCTGTAAGGGGGAGGGCAATGCAGCGGGCTCTGTTTCTCCAGGGGGGTGATCTGGCTCAGTGTGGCCGTTGGAACACAGGAGAGTTTGGAAGAGTTACAGGTGCTCCTTGAAGAGGAAACTGGATGACAAGGAGCAGCTCTGTGCTCACTACGAGGTCACTCACCTTGAAGCAGCTTTCAACAGCTTTTGAAGAAATCCCCCTTTAAAGCTTAACTGATCAAAGTGACGCGAAGGACAGAAGTCAGCCTCCCCACTGGCCTCTCCACTACACACGCGCAAGAGGCACCGTTTCAGCGCCAAAGGTCAGTGGAGGATCCGGAAGTGAGGCTGTCTGCCTGGCCCTACCCATCGAAGAGAAGGATGTCCACGGGGGCTTCCGACCGCGGACAGGACCCCGTGGAAACGGGCCCATGCCAGCGGACCCTAAACCAGGCGATCAGAAAACGACTCTCCCCACAACGCCGACCAGACCAGAAGCAGCCAGAGGACAGCGTCCTCTCTGCTTTGTCTACGACCTCAGCTTCCGAGGAGAAAAAGAACCACGGAGATATCACTAGTTCAAAATTTCACTTACTTTGAGATCAAGCATTAGGGTTCAATCTGGTTTTTAGAAAAATGGGGGGAAAATTGCTTCAAACCTACCGAGAGAACGGGAATCTGGCTGTAATGATTGTTTAGGATTTGTAGCTACTCACTACTATAAATAAAGCAGATAAACAACAAGGTCCTACTGCAGAGCACAGGGAGCTATGCTCAACACCTTGTAACGACCTACAGTGAAAAAGAATAGGAAAAGCAACATATATGTATGCCTGAACCACTGTGCTGTGCGCCAGAAATTACTACATTGTAAACTGACTATACTTCAATTTTAAAAAAAGACAAGCAAGAGAGTTTGCCATCTGAAAGTGAACCTACAGTGAAAAGAACTATGATAATAAATGAGGAAAAAATGTAGGACGGAAGGCAGGAGAGACCGAGGAGAACCCCCTGAGGCACGACTCGCTCTGTCAACATCACAGCCTCAGTCTAACCTTCCGCAGTGGCGGGAAGAAGTAAGGCCGACGGAGCGTGGCCACTCTGCTGCAGATGTCTGCCTCAGCTGGTGCCGGCGCAAACCATCGCCTGTCAGACCCTGTGCAGGGCATCTGTTTCACTACAGAGAAGTCTGATGGTCACACATTATCCAGAATATTCTCAACCCGGATCAGGAAATCTGGGTCTCAGAGATGAAGGTGCTACGTTCCCGACCACCTAGATGATGTCACTTGCCAGGACTTTTTATTATCTAGAAAATATTACATTCATCTCATTAAAAATCTGGACCACTTCGTAAAATGGCCTCACCCTTAGAAAAGGGCATGAGCGTGTGGGAGGCCACTGAGGACGGGGAAGGGTCTTTCTGCTTGGAGGGCCTGAGGAGGAGAGCCACGAACGACCGGAGGAGCACTTTCCCTGGGTCCACACCGCGTCCAGTTGGCGCTCTTCCCGCCAGCTCCCACCCCCAACCTGTAACCCCTCAGGCACACAAGCAATTTCACTGTAACTTAAGCAGAGCTGGTTGGTTTTTGTTTTGTTTTTTTAATGGAAAGTTAAGTGAAAGCACACATGTAGACACGGTCATCTCGTGCAGCTTCTGAGCCAAAACCCAGCAGAAATATCTCACCTACACAAAGGGGACTGTGGACCCAGGCAGGCCAGCACAACAGCGGGAGGAGTCGGGTCCTCCGAAGCCCTGTCCCCGCACAGCCCCTCCGGGAGGGAGCGCACACCTCGGAGTCGCCCCAGTCTCCACGTGTCTTCAAAGCAGGAAGGTGGACTCTGGCGCTGGACAGAGGTTCCTGCCCATTTTCCTCTTGATCTTCCCCCTCGAAAATCTCCCTTTGAACCAGCTTTGCACATGCAGAATGAACAGAGATTAAGGGCAATTATGGTTTTTGTTTTGCTTTTAATGGCCCGTGCAACCCTGAAATTTGCTCGTGAAATCTGCGGCGGAGACCGCTGCGTTGCCGGCCTCATCTGTCGAGTACCATGTTTCATTGCTCCCAAATGCCACCACCAGTATTTTCTTTCAACTTCAGTCTGAAAGCTTCATTTTTCATGTGCTGTAAGTGCCAGGCACCGGGGATCAGAATGAAACTAACCCAGGGTTTTGAGGGAGGGGATGCTCAGAAATGCCCCCAGCAAGGTCCCCTGCCTACCCAGGGCCCTGCTCTCCTGCTGGTCTGAAAAAAAAAAAAAGGCGGCAGCAGAGAGAGGAGGGTGGGGAACGCATTCCTGGGACTTAATGGTGACGCCTCCCCAGTGGATGGAATTCGGCAGCTGGGGGGGCGGCGGGCAGGAGGCCCCCAAGATTCCATCTCCCTGACAAGGAAAGGGCAGCTGGTACTATTTGCCTTTAAATAATGTTTGGTGCTGGTGCTGCCCACGTCATCTGCCCCCCAGAGCCAAAGGCACGGCAGAAAAATTAGGTGTGCGCCAGGCATCCTGCCGTGAGGAGCTGTGAGACATTTCCTGGCCCCCATCGCCCCTCCCGGCTCACCCCGTGCCTTTCCCACGGGCCGTCAGTCCACCCCCACCCGCCCTGGTTCTCAAAGAACAAATGAGGATTGTTCCCCCTGCTCGCAGCCAGCGGGGAGACCAGGTCCGGAGCCTCCTCCGACAGGCAGGTTTCGTGACACAGGCGCAGGTCTGGGAGATGGAGTCATCAATGATGCGTGTCGGGGACCTGAGTGGGACCGCGCAGGTGCGGGCTCCCGGCCTGCAGTGCCCAGACCCACGGAGTCGGCCTAGCCCCGGTGGCAGGAGCCCTGGCCGCCTCTCCCCAGTCACCTCGAGATTCGATGCCACCCCATCAACGTAACCACAAGCCGTAGTGGTACCAGCCCTCAAACTGCCGGCTGCTCGGGGATGACAAGACGGGACAAACAGCAGGTGACGGTCGAATCCTACCTGTCGGACGTTCACACACAAATCCCACAGCATTGCATTCCACGCGTTACAGCAGCGTATCCAGGATGTGCACAATGCACGTGTCTGGCTTTAGTGCTAGCGTGCACAGTATACAGATATATGTTATATACACACAGACACACACACGTATTAGCATCTTCAATTTTAGGAGAAGTTAGCAAGTGTCTCTAAAAGGTGACGTAAGATCAATGGCTTCGGTTCCCGAGAAGCACATACCTGTGGATGTGTTTACATAACACGTTTAAACATACCCGTGGATAGTTGTGGAGTGCCCCCTGCGTCAGTGTCAGCTTCCACCTCACAGACCCCGCGTCCACCCCTACAGCAGCTCTCCAGGGAACACTCCACTTCTGCTGTCCGTGAAATGGGGTGATCGTGACAGAAGTAGCCCCTGGAGGGCACGCAGGTGACCTGGCACTTCCGGATGTGACGTCTGGGCACCCTTGGGGCCCGTCACCATCGGGCGATGCGGATGACCCCAGGGAGGCAAGATGAGGGTGTGAGGGCATCACCAGCAGAAGCCACAGAGGCCTCAGCATGACTTTCTGCCAAGGGAGAGTGGAGCTTCAGCAGATCAACCGTCTCCAGCAGAGTGTCTCCTCCGGCCCCGTCTGTGCCTGGGCCAGGCGGGCAGTCAGGGAGCCCTGTCCTCCGTCAGAGCCCCTATCCCCGCGGCCCCTTCCTGCCTGCAGTCCCTTCCTGCCTGCAGTCCCCAAGCCTTCACTTCGCAGGGGCCAGAAGTCAGCTAATCGGCTGAGTGTTTCCAAACAAAAGGTCTTGGGGGTGGGCCATCTGGGCGTCTGGTGATTCCTTGCAAGTTCTGGCCTCTTCGCGACTGGCCAGACCCGGGGCCACCGCGTGGGCTGTCAGAGTCTCCAGTCAAAGTGAAAATGCCGGGCCCATCACCAGGTGTGTGCCTGTGGGCAGGTGAGTTCACCTTCTGAATATGCTGGTTTTCTTAAATACAAAAGTGATCATGGCAGTGCTTGCACCAAGACGTGTTTTGAGGAGTAAACGAGATACTGCGTGGAAACCTCGTTACCTAAAGTCCTGGCGTGTGTGAGCCCCGGGGAGATGGTGCCAACGCCATCCCAGTCCGTGAGGCTCCTTGTCTGTGCCTGCGAGCACCCGCCTACGGCTTGCTTTATTTAACTGTGTTTTAGAATGTGTGGAAAGAAGAATATTCCAAGGGAAAAAATCAAGCTTTATGATTAAAACATTTGCTTCTATGTATGTTTAAATTCTCAGCCACCTCGAGACTTGAAATCTTCCTGGATTTTCCCGACTGACGTCTCCTCCCTGCCCTCGGTCGGGGCCGGGCCGGCCCGCCATCTCTGCGGGGACGAGGCTACCAGGCACGGGCCGCTGAGGCCCGGGAAAGCAGGCATCGCCTCCCCCCGCACCCAGCCCAGGAGGCCCTGGCTGCCTCTCCCCAGTCACCTCGAGGCCCAGGAGGCCCGCTTGTACAAAGATGCTGACTTGAACTGGAAGCGCCTATGGATCCTTCGAGGTCAAAGCACCTGCCTCCCTGTGACTTGCGGAAGGAAGGAAGGCTCAGCCCCTCCCAGCACGGAACGAGAGAGCAGGCGTGTGGAGCATCTGCCGACGGCAGGCTTGAGGCCGCCCCAGCGGGGACGGGAGGCCGCGCCAGCCGCAGTGGTCACATGCGGACCGCCCCACGTCAGGCGTCCACACGGCCACTCTGTGGTGTCCTGCTCCTTCTCTCTACTCCTTTCAAGAGAAAGGTCTTGTTTCAAAGCCCCGCTGGCCCCACAAGCCACCGAGGGGAGGTTTGCTTGGCCTCTCCCCCGAGCGACCGCTCACAAGCCGGGCCGAGGCCCAGAAGCAGCCCCGCGGCTAGAGACGCAAACAGCCAGAAGCCGTCGAAACGCGCTGCTCTGGACCGAACGCGGGCACCGCCCCGCCCTGCGCCGCGGCCCGTCTCTGGGCTCGCTCAGGGCAGCTTCACCTGTCACGGCAGCTTCGAGGTTTCTCAACCCTCGTCACCAGCCTCGCGGTAATTACAGCCAACAGCCGAGCTGAATCCCGCCAAAGAGGCAGCCCAACAGGAAGCTGTGGGGAGATTTTCAAAACAAAAGCAAAACAGAGACTAAAAAATGCCTGTCAATTTTAAGAAAGATTTGGGAAAAAATAAGATTCGCACCGACTTAATCACACACAGAGACAACAAGGTCGTGCACAGACGCACTCGCCCCCCGACCTCGCACCCCGGCCCGGACCCCGCACAGAAGGCCCACCCTGTCCTCCCGGGAGCCTGCCGGCCGGTCATCAGCCTATTTTTGGTGACACAGCTAATGACCCGCCGGGGCCCACACTTCTCGCTCCGTCCCCCGGGGCCTGGCCGCTGAAGCCCAGCTGGCCTCCGGCCGGCACAGCCCTATAATTTAGTGCAACAGCTCACGGACGAGAGGAAGGGGCGGGCCGCCCTGGAGCCCCACACTTGCTCCAGAAATTAGTTCCGTCCCCGGCTGGGTACACACTCACAAGTATTTTAGGCAAAGTGTGTGGGCAGGTCCGGCCAGGTGGGCGCCGGCTCCCTCTGCCCCTGGATGGGGCGCCTGGTGGTGGGGTGAGAAGGGGTGTGTCTGTATGTGTGTGTCTGTGTGAGAGGGAGGGAGCGACAAACTTCCCTCCATGGGTGGCTGCGCTGGTGTGAGTGGGAGGATGTGTGGTACCTGGAGAAATACATGAGGCATTTTTACAAGCATGCACATGTCTACCCTCAGATCTGAGGTTGGGGGACCCTCCCCACCCCACACACTTACACAGACGCCCTGAAATCCAGTGGCTGCCTGGTGGAGGAGACCGGGGCTCGCAGGTGAGTGAGGTCAGCTACCCAGTGTCCCTTGGGGCTCTGTGAACAGCAGGGCAGGCAGAGGAGAGGGCCCCGTCCCAGAGCCCTGGGTCAGTCCAGGAAGCAGAGCCCTCACCTGCAGCGGTGTCTCGGCTGGAGCCCATCAGAGCCTCCCGCAGCAGAGCCCGGGCCTCAGACTTCCCTCCCAGCCCCAGGCTGCAAATCTCTGCTCACCTGCACGACATTGCACTAACAGCCCTTCACTGTTCCCCGGTCTGCGGGCAGCAGCCTTCTTACCGAGGAACCCGCGTCTCGAGCACAGCCGTGATGCTCTCTGCCCTGACCCTGCCTCCAGGATGGGCACGTGGGTCCTTGTGCATGCCGGGTGCTCAGTACCAGCCCTGAGCCTCCTGGCTCCCTTGTCTCCAGAACCGGATGGAGATAATGACACCTGCTTAGCAAGGAGGGAATTTTCTGAGAACTTAACCACAGAATAGTTGTAGGAACTAAATGAATCATTGCACGTGAGCCCCTGAGCACAACGGGATGCGAGAAACACGAAGGCCCTCTGTGAGGGCCAGTACCCCACGTCTGGCTTTGTAGCTCTGCCTCTGCTCCTTAAAGACACCAGTGTCTGTGATCCAAACAGCCCTCGCCCCTGCATCAGCTCCATCACCAAGTCCCGGCAGCTCTACCTCTTCAGCAGCCCTGTGTGTGCCCCCTCCCCACTGCCAGCGGGCTCGTCTGCAGGGGCATCGTCTCCCCTGAATCAAGGCCATTTCAGGCTGAAATGTGCCTTCTTGCAAACACTCTCATCCTATCC
The DNA here is from genome assembly GCF_048773025.1 of Camelus bactrianus. Taxonomy (NCBI): domain Eukaryota; kingdom Metazoa; phylum Chordata; class Mammalia; order Artiodactyla; family Camelidae; genus Camelus; species Camelus bactrianus. Next base: position 1,640,023 of record NC_133552.1, on the reverse strand, counting down.
ACAACTGACCCCTAAGTGATCTTCTCAATATGACTGTCTTATCAAGTCATCCCCCGGCTTAAAGCCCTTCCGTGCCAGACGCAGGTTCAAAATCCTCAGGGCCACGGGCCTCTGTCTGACCACCCCGTCACCCACTGCAGCCACCTGACTAGACTCGCTGCCCACGCCTTACATGTGCGTGTCTTCAGTCTCAAGGTCTTGGTAGATGCTGTCCCTTCTGCCTGGAAATCCTTCCTCCCTGAGTGATTTTAACTCCTCCAGACACTAGCACATAAGCAGCTTCCTCAAGGAGCTATTTCTCAGGGAAGTAAGATGGATCCACCCAGGTCGGCGTCTGGGCCCACTTCGGTGCAGCAAGGTCAGCTCACACGACTCCTGGGGGACAGAGAGCTCCATGCCCATCTCACCTATGGCTGCATCCCCAGGACCCAGGACAGCGATCAGCATAGAACAGGTGGCCTGCGGGCGTGAGAGGATTCTCGGTGGACTGGTCCATCCACTGACGGATTCCTCGTGTCACTTCTGAGGACAAGGTCACACTGTCGACATTCCTCCTGCTCTGCCTCTCTCATTATTCTTGGGTTCTCCTCTTTGAAATGAGCCGCTGAAGACACAAGTATGAAGTCTTCTCCCAGGAGCATGGTGTTCTCTGAGGATGTCTGAGTCCTCGCTCTCATCTTTACTGACTGCTTCCCAGGCGGGAACATTACCCATTTTCATCATCCCAGTCTGTGCCTTGCCGTGCAGATGGTAATGAGAGGCAACCACGTTAAACGTGACCGAACAAGGGGGAGTGAAAGGCGCTCTGCACGGCCAGTCTGTCGAGGCTGAAATCAGACACACTCAGCTTACATAAAAGACACGCAAAGCTTCAGGCTAGTCCCTTCCGAGAGGATGATACAATTTCCGCGGTAATACAGATACTAGGAGAGAAGACCATATGACCTTTAATTTACAACGTCCCTTTGTTTGTCCCCGAGCCCGTCCGAGCTCCGGGCTCCCTGCAGAAACGGCCTTATTAAGGGAACAACAGGCTGTGCATTGGCTGTTGGCTGCTCCTCTCAGCCAAGAAAGAGTTCCTGCGTTTAATTCATCTTTCTGGGACTCTGACCTATTTGAATTTGGCCAAAATGCCTTGAGAGGGGATTTTCTTGACATGTGACTCAGCCTCAACGGGGAAGAACTGGCGTCTTCTTAAAGAAGACGTCCTCCGAGCAATCTCCTACCACCCTTGCCTGGTGGGTTCACCCCTCGAATAAAAGGTGAAGGTGGCGTTGGCTGAGTATCTCTAGAACCAAAGGCGAGAGGGAACCGTCCCTCACTCACTCTGAGAATCCGCCAGGCCCAGAAACGGGGCCTCGAGGCCGTGTGCCTCACAGGGGTGCGTGTGTGTGAATTACACTGTTCACACACTTGCTTTCAAAGAACAAGGCAACTTGGTCTCATGGCACCTCACTTTTTCTTCCAAAAGCCTACAGATGGCTTTCAGGTGCTCGTGCCCAGGCCCTCAGAGCACGGCTCTTCTCGCTCGTGCTGCGTCTGTGTCACTGTCACCAGGGCCTTTAGCCTGTCTCCAGTGAGCGCTTTGCAAAGGTCAGTGAGTCCCTTCACTGATGGTCTGAAGCTGATGTCAGATCCTCCAAGAGGTCTAGGGCTGCTCCAAAATTAAGAGCAGAAAGGAAAGGAAAATGGTGGTTAGGAGCCCAGCCTCTGGCGGTGAACTGACTAGGACACTTCTCTCCTGCAAACCTCTTTAAAGGGAACTACGACCCCCGAGCAGGGCATCTGTGGGAGCGAAGCGGCCAGTGCGCGCACCGCACCGCGCAAACGCGGGAGTGCCGACAGTGGGGGTCGAGCAGTCAGCAGCAGCTACCGCTGCGTTTGTGCCCTGTACACCTCCCCCGGGGGGGCCGGCTGGAGGCAAGGCCAGGGCGACAGCTCTCTGGGCCCTGGCTCAAGCTCAGGGCGCTGGCTCCTCCCACCTGCTCTCTGCAGGGCTGCCACCCGCCTGTCCATGGAAGGCCAGGGTGTGACTTCCTAACATCTCTCATCTCAGGGGGATGGCTGCGAGGACAAGGTCGTCCAGTGACCAGAGCGCTGAAAGAAACCCCAGAGAGAATGTCTCTCTTCTACCGCCCCAGGTGTCCCCCGACCTCCCCTAGAGGTCTGGTCACGCGGCAGCCACGGCGAGCTCACCGGCCTTTGGAACCCACGAGCTGACCTGTGACGCTCAGCTGACTGCAGGCCTTCAGGGCCACGTCAGCGACAAACGGTCCGCGTCAAAGAGCAAAGTGCTGAGGCGGGAACCCCAGCTCTGGCCCCGAGCACGCTGGGAGCAGGGGCCGTTCTCCCAGTATCCAAGCCCATCTCCAGGCAGACCAGATGGCCTGTGGTTAACTACCTTTTGGGCAGTTTGCAAGTGAACTTGCTGTGATTCCGACTTTGGCAATGTCATGTGAAAACCATCCATGTGCACCGCACACCTGCCGCGTGCAGAGACCCGTGACCTCCCCTGAGGACGCCCAGGAGGCGGCTGGCGTTCATGTCTGCGGGCGCCCTGGGCGGCCTGTGCCAGTTTCTCACAACTTTCCCTTCTTTCTGGCTCACCCCGTCCCGCCGTGAGCCGGGCCGCGTGGCCTTCGCGGGCTAGTGGAGAAGGGGGGCAGGGGAGCCACAGCCTTAAGAACTATCGCCTTTTTCTGCTCGTCCCTTCCATCCTATGTGAGGACTGCTTCCTCAGTCTGGGTCCTCGGATGGGACGTATTCAGAGCAGTCCTGAACCAGCAGGTGGTGGGCAGCTGAGTCGTAACCGGCCCACGGGCCCAACCACAAGTCCCATGTCTGTGGTTTCGACCCACGAAATGCTGAGTTTATCATCTGCCGTTCTTGGGCAGAAACCTATCAGTCTGACTCATCTTGCCCCCTGAAGGGAGCCTTTCCTGATCGGAAGTGACTTCCACCCCGTCTGATTTTCCGGACCACCCCGGGGCACTCGGCCACACCGCGGGCTCAGCTGTTACTCCCACTGCACGCACCGTGCCTTCCCGGCCAGAGCGCAGGCCCCCGAACCCAGGAAGCACATGCTCTGCTTGTTCACGTCTCCCACTCCTCCCAGATCGTGTCACTGCTCATAATATACGGTTACTTAAACGTCTTCCTAGTAATACCTCGAATGCCCCGTGATGATTGCCCGTCACTAGCCGTTGCAGCACGCCACCCCAGGACAACCACAAACAAACGGGGCTGGAAGGGGCCTTAGTAATAACAGCTCACAGTCACTGGAGATTTACGAAGCCCCAGAAACTGCCCTGGGCACTTCCATTAACCCATTTAATCCTCACAACAGCCAGGTGAAGGACAGACCGTTGTTTTTCCCAAGTTCAGGGCCAGCAAATGGTACGGCCAAAATTAGAACCTAGGTCATCTGGCTACAGACCACATACCATCGGCTAAAGACGGCATTAGACACGAGAGCTGGTGGCGTCCCTCCCTCGTCGCGCTGCGTCATTCTGCCCGATCTTCCTAGGAGGGGAGCTCCCAGCACCGCACGGTGGCCCATTCACTGTCAGACAGCACCAGCCACCAGGAAGTTCTCCTGGAGCTAAAATCTGGCACTTCTGCCCCTCGGAAGCAAGGCAGGACATGCCTTCTCTCTCCAGCAGCCCATCAGATACCTGAAGCCTGCTGGGACATCCCCACAGAGGGCTCCCCCCTCACGCCTGGAGACAGACAGACAGCCTCAGCTGGGCACTAGGGGTCACGCCTTTTTCACCGACGCCCTCCTGGGGCCTAGCGCCGAGCCCGGTACTCCCAACAGGGCCTTGCCTGTGCTGTGAGACCAGTACGGCCTGGAGAGAAACACTGGAGTGGGCGCTAGCACAACCGCAGGCTGAGCTGAGTCGGGCAGAAAATGAGATTTCTAAGGGTACAGTTTCTTGAACTTTTGTTTACTGAATTTCGGGAAAGAAAAGTAGCAGACACATGACCCCCCGGTACCTGTGACCCTGAGGCACGTGGTAGAAGCTCTGCGCAGGGAGTTGGAAGCGGCTGGTTAAAACCTGGCTCAGCAGGTGTTAGAACCCGGGCAGGTGCCAGGAAGCACCCTCACAGGCGATCACCTGGGAGAGGGACCTGCTTCCAGAAAATCCCCAAGAGGCGCTTGCCAGAAACACCTCCGGGAGCAGCCGCAGCTCAGAGGGCACCGCTCGGATCCGCGTCCCTGCCCTGCGGAGGCCCTGACTTGCACCTCGGCGAGCTCACGAGGGCCGCGCTCGGGTTCACGCCAGCCAGCGAAGAGAAGAGTACTGACGGAAGTGCTCTCAACACCTTTGGCAAGTGCTTTTTTTCCTGAGTCCAGGCGAATCCAAGAGATCTTGTCTCAAATAGTTCGTCTTTCAAGACAAAGGGAGGGAGTGTAACAGGGTGGTTAAAACCATGTCCTTCGGGGCCAGACCAGGAAGAACCCCAGCTCTGGTTCTTATTTGATTTATTCACTTTTTCTGTCCACTGTTCCTTCCTTCCTTCCTCTCTTCCTTCCATCTCCTCTCCTGTCCTCTTTCCCTCTATTCTCTCCCAGTATTTTCTAAGTGTGGACCACATACCTACAAAGGTGAGCAAGGCCCTGGCCACAGCCTCAAGGAGGTCACACCCCAGCGGGAAAGAGACACTGGAAATCACCCAGCCGTGCGGGGTGGAGGCGGGCAGCAGTGAAGACGCAGAGACGGCCAGGGGCACCGCTCTTCCCGTCTGGAGAAGCTCACGGCACAGGCAACATGAGAAGAGGCTGAATCTTAACAGAAAGGCATTCTTTGTCCCCATCTTTGTTGGATTCCATTTTTTTACTGGATTGCTTTCCCTGTTCTCTGTCCCTAAAGCACAGCAAACCTAACGCGCGCGTGCCTTCAGGCGCTGGCTGACACTCCGGGTGCAAACAGGCTCTTCTGTGGCGACATCACAGCAGATGTCTGGGATGACTGTCTTCCCTGAATGTCAGTTTTTAAAAGCTTACTTGATCCCATGTTTTTGTGTTGTTTGTCTGTTTGTCCTAAGCATAAGGGAAAGCGGGCAATTCCAGTGAGCAGGGATGTTCGGTGAGCTAGGATTTCAGGGGACGCCCCTCCTCCCTGGGGCATGTACCCCACGTGCTCCCGACTCCTGGGGTGTGGACCACGCATGTGGGCTCATCCCACATGCCGTGCTCCCTACTCACCTTCTGCAAAGATCTGGAGCCCAGAGCACTGGGTGTAGTGGAAGAGAACTCTGGTTTGAGTCTTAGATTTTCCCTCAAATTCTGACTCCGACATTTGCTGTGTCTGTGACTCAGGGGACATACCTAACCTCTCCATTCCTGACCTTCCAATCGGTGTAGCGCTGCCAACACTGAAGTGACCAAGCACAGTGGCCCAGCCACACCTCCTGAGGGGGAACACGCCGCGCCTCAGGTCTCTGTGTGGCCCCTCCCACTTCAGTTCTCCGAGATGCACAAGGATGCTGTTACTCCCACAGTACCTAGAACAGAACTGATGAACCCTCAAGAGACTGAATAACTCGTCTGAGGTCACACAGACTGAGACGCAAACCCAGGCTTGTCTGACTCCAAAGACAGGAATTAGACGAAGTCAACAGTATCTTGGAGTTTTGCAGATGGAAACCTGTACAAAGTGGTGGCAAATCTTGTGTGTCAGCTGGGCTAGGTGATGGTGCCTAGTTAACTGGGCAAACACGACTCTAGATATTGCTGTGAGGATGTTTTTAAATGTAACTGACATTTTCAACCATCGACTTTGAGTAAAGCAGTTGACCCTCCCCACACAGTGGGTGGGCCTCACGCGATCGGCTGAAGGTCTTGAACAACACTGACTGAGGTTTCCTGGGGAAGAAGGAACTGCTTAAAGATGGCGACATAGAGACTCTGCCTGAGTTTCCAGCTGCCGAGCTGCCTGTGGATTTCAGGCTTGTCAGCCCCCATGATCACATAGCCAGTTCTTCAAAATTAGCCTCTCTCAGTCTCTCTGTCTCTCTCTCAGTGTTAGATAGATGGATAGACAGACAGACAGATGGATGAATAGATAGATGCACAGATAGATAAATAGACAGGTGATAGATAGACAGACAGACAAATAGATATTGATTCTATTGGTTCTGTTTCTCTGGAGAATTCCAAACCCTGACTAATTCACAAGAGTTAACTGGAAAAAAAATATGACAAATATGAAATTGAAGCATCTGAAGTCCCAGAATTGGAATAACTTCTAAATATGTTGAGACAGTATTGGAACTTCACTGAGAGGTCAAGAATAGATAGATAGAGACCCAGGTTTGAGATTCACCCTCAAGGACATGACACTTGAAGCCAAGAGGACAGACAAAACCTTGCAGAAGGCAGCTGAGGGGTGGGCCGCGGAGATCTGGGTGGGCCTAGCAGCATGCTGATGGCGGGTGTGGGAGGAGGAAGTGATTTGGAGAAGGTACCACTGGGGAGTGGACACCAAGCCTCCCTGTGTGTCCTGGCCTCCCTGACACAGCTCTCCCTCGAGGACATGAGTTATTCTCCCACCTGCACCCTCCCCTGTCCCAGGAGCCTCCATCTGAGGCTGAGCCTGTCTCCAGAGTAAAAGCCGAAAACACTTCATATGCTTATCATTCATGGTCCCAGCCTTCCTTGCACTGTTAGTGTGGACGTATGGCTCAGGCAGGCACACCAGGCCCTCCCTTGATCTGGGACCAGGAGGCCGTGATTCTGAGAAGCAAGGGCCACGCAGTGGCCGCCCCAGGCCTCTGGGCCCCGGTCCCAGCAGCCCTCCCCCACCAGGGTAGGAGGGTCACAGGGCCAGCATGACATCTGTGAAGTCTCTCAAGGGAACCTGGATGCTTCATCAAGTTGTCTACACCCAGGTCACACAGCCCCTGGAAATGTCAAGGACTTTGGACCAAAGGTCAGAAAGCAGGACGTGGGAGAAATCTCCAGAGAAGTCCATCAGATAAGACAAGAACTCATTACACGAGCTCCTCCCACCAAAAAAAAACCTTTCACATCAAATTTTTAACATACCTTCCCAAGTGTTGAAACAAATAATGTATCCGGGACACCACAGGAAATGGGGTGGGAACCACAGGTGATAGGGCGGGAAGGCCTACCTCCTAAGACATGTATTATCTCCACAGTAGGCAAACTTGCTCTGAACAATGAGTGGTTCTTTTTTACTCTAGCAGAGAATGCGTTTTGACCGTATTTGAAATATATGGTTTCAAACTAGAAAATATTTTAAGGTTTGAAATGAGATTCAAAATTATTCCTATGCATTATACCCTAATAGCAAAAGCATGTTTCCTAAACAATCATTAAATGTCAATAACATTTTTAAAAATGTATATATTTCAACACAATCTTACAAAGAAGTTCCATAACAGAAAGTTATTTTTATGAAATATTCAAAATCTCATGAGGGGAACCCAGTCATTAGCAAGTATGCTAAAACTGAAATGATGAGGAAAAGATTAGCATGGTTCCCACCAAATGATGGCTCACAAATCATAAAGCATTTAACATTTCAATGAGTAAAGTTTTCCATTTCTTGTATTATGGATAGTTAAATGACCTAAAATCACTTCCACTATAAAACACCCAGAAATGCCAGATAAATTTAACATACTCTTAAATGAATAGTGAAATCACAAAAACAATAAATGTCTAGACACTAAAAATAAGATACTAAAAAAATGAAGAGGTAGACACATGAGCTGAGGTTTCCAGCAACAGATATAGGTCAGGCTCTCATTCTTAGTACTGAGGGAGGTTAGGTTTAAGAGTTAATTCCCACATTGGAACAGAATAGTTACCAAAAGGAACTTCTAAAAATTAAATATATGATCATTAATATTTAAAATGCAAAGGAAGGATGATATGGTGGATTAGATACAGTAGAGAAGAGATTTAATTAACTGGAAAATAGATGTAAGGAAAATATCCAAAATGCAGATCAGAGAAATATAGGGAAAACATGAGACATTTCCATTTTTATCATCCTCTCTCACTGTATAAGATAAATTAAAATGCTGCATAAAATATTTCTAAAATCCATAACTTTAAAGTAATCAATGAGCAAGAATATAATAAGTCTGTTTCAGAAAGGAAAGGAAAGGAAAGGAAATTGAAGAAGGAAAGAGAGAAAGAGAGACAGAGAGGGAAGGAAGGAAGGAAGGAAGGAAGGAAGGAAGGAAGGAAGGAAGGAAGGAAGGAAAGAGAAAAAAATGAGATTCAGAGAAATAATATGAGTGCTGGAGGCAGGACTGTCCCAAATGAACCTATAAAACGGTGGGCCATTGTGGGTGCAGGGACCAGAAGAAAAATTATAGGGGCATCTCAGAGGTGGAATCTGAGCAAATATCATCTATATAAAGTCATACCCCTAAACAGTTACATTGCCAAACTATAAATTAACCATAAAGAGAACAGCCTCAAACGTACCAGGAGCCCTTAAAAAAAAAAAAGCTAAAAAATAAACATTTCCTCTGACAATTTATAACCATAATCGGGCTATACCACAAGTTTGTAGCTTTATCTGATGGGCTACAAAACCTCAAATTTTATCATGTACATGGTAATCCTAAGTTGCAGTAGCCAGGTGCCCAGCAGAAGTAAATGCAAATTTCCTCTGGAAGAATGTATGTTTATGTCAGTTTCATATAATTTCCACAAATTCTGAGTAATGTGAACTCAAGGAATTGCAAAATACATAAGGAAATAAGGAAAAATAAGAAAAGAACCAGCAGAAATAACAGACAGCAGAACCAGACCCATAATGGCCTTAAATATTGGAATTACTACCTACAAACATAAAATGGTCATACATACCATGCTTATGTAAATAAAGTAAGGGACTGAAAATACGAGCAAAGGGCAAACATTATTTCTTAATTACTCAAAAAATAACATTTAGAAACAAAGAATATTCTAATTAAAATTAGGAACTCACTGAATTAATTAAATAGATACTCAGACTCTGTCAATGACAGGATTAGTGAACTGGAAAACAGAGGTGAAAAGGTTTTCCAGAATGGAGCTGACTCGGGGCAGAGTGCCTCTCCAAGGGCTGGCTAATAATCCCTAAGGTTAATCAATGCATTTCATCCACAAACCAACCAACCCTGAGTCCACACTGCCAACCACCTCCTTCTGCTAACAACTCTCACACACCACGCCAATATTTCCTCTGCTCTAAATCAACCAGGGCCAAACGCCAGACAGCTAAGGACAGCCCTCCTGCCCCACAGCCCACTGAAATTATTCAAAGCAGCCAGCCCTAAACTGTTACCTGCGCTGTTGTGCTTTTCCTGTAGTAACCCCAACAAAGGCTGGCCTAGGCTCTCCCCCAACCCCCGGTCCTGCTCCCAACCAGTTCTGCTGCTTCCCTGTGTAGCCCTGCATGTCATGCTGTGCCTGTTTTTCTTGAGAAACTATGAGCAACAGTAAATGTTTCTTTCCATGGCACTGACCTCATCACGTTGTCACTCAGACAGCTTCATAAATGAAAAGCCCACAGGTGCACTTTAACCCAAGCACAGAGATGCAAAGAGAGAAATACAGTAAGAAGGGTTTAATCAACAGAAAAGATGAGAGGATCTAACATTTATTTACGCAGACGCAAAGCAGGGGAGAGAGGGAGGGAGGGGGAGCAAACACGGAGAAGCAACAGTTGAGAACTTTCCAAAACTGGTTACAGAACCCAGTCCTCTTGTTTAAGGAGCACAAGAATTCTGGAAAATGCAGCCCACACACAGAAGAAAACTGCCAAGCATCAGTGATGAAAGGAACGTTTTTCAAGCAGACAGAAGGGAAACAAAGCTCATTTACAGTGGAAGAACAATTCACCCAACCTGACTTGTCGTCAGTAACCACAGAAGTGGGCAGGTGGTGGTGGGAGCAAAAGAAAGTTGTCAAAGCTCTGGAAGAATAAATTGTCAACTCAGAAGCATACACTGAGAAAAAAATATCTTTCAAGAATGGGACAAAGTATTTTCAGAACAACAAAATCTGAGGGAGTTTGCTAACCACAGGTCCTCACTAAAGAAAACTTTCACGATGGAAGAAAGTGGTCCCGCGTGACAGCAGCGGCAGCAGACAAGGGAGAAGAGGCCGAGAGCCAGAACTGCAGCCTGGAGTTCCATACTCAGCCCCACGCTAATTCAAGAATACGGGTCATATATTACAATTCTAGATAAACCAAAACCAAAACCAGTTCACTTCCAACAGACCTCCGTCGAGAGCCCTACTTCGGAAGGTATTCATGAAAAAGACTGAAACTAGAAGGAATGATTGATATTCAAGAAAACATGATGAGGTTATCAAATTTACGGTTACATCTGCTTTATCACTATTTGGTATGGATTAAAAAGACAAGCTGAGAACTAAAATATGGGGGGCGGGGGTACAAAAGACTGATATAGCTCATCAGAGTGAGTGCACGACAGGATTCTTGATTGTGCAGGATATTCCCAACCAGCACGGCTACTGACTAACTTTGGACTATTATTTCAAGCCCACGTGCTAAAATTTGAGGGTAGGTAACAGAAGACTAAAGACATGGTGCAGATATACCCCCAACCATGGAGAGAAGGTAGGAGTGATGATGAAATGACAGAGGCAGGAAAAGGAAGGGGTGTGGGGAGATCAGAAAAATCAGGATTTGATGGCAGAGATGAAACCATATACACGAGCAACTGGAATAATAAAAATGGACTTCATTTGATAGTTAAAACACAAAAACATCAGATCTGATTTTTACAGAACAGCACTTGTGCAATAACTAAGAGAACTGAAGACACAGGGACCCTTTTGACCCCGCACTTCCACACGTGTGAACGGGAGCTTGTGCAGGAATGTTAATTGCCACATTGTTTGCGAGGGCAAACACACTGGAGAATGACCTAGATGCCCATCCCCAGAGGCACTGATTAATGCCCTGTGGGTCCGTGCACACAGCGAACGGACTCTGCAATTAGCAGGAACGAGCTTGCTAGAGCAACACCTATCATCAGGGACCGTTTCAAAATCGCAACCTGGAGAAAATCAAGTTGCAGAAGGATACGGAGAATATCACATCATTTTTCTACATTTACAAATACGCCAAACAACACAAGGTACTGTTTAAAAATACACCCACAGAGAATAGAAGCCTAAAAACCCTCCTGGGAATACCAAACAATACATTCAGGCGGTTGCTTCCCCGGGGAGTGAGGAAGAGAAACGGAATTCAGGAGGAGTACACAGGACCTTCCACTCTATCTAAAACATTTTCTTTAAAAAATATCATAGGAATTATACAGCGTAGTAAAAAAATCTATAGGAAAAACAGTAAAACACCTTAGACCAAGTTTGGTGGAAGATGCTATTACTCAGTATTTTTTACTAAAGCACAGTATGATTTACTGTTTTACTGCATGATTTAAAATTTTTATAATGAAATAAGTAAATAAATAAGCAGTATCACAAGAACTCAAGCCTAAAAAGGCTAGGTATTATTACTCAAGCCGGATGAAGAGAGCGCCTGGTACGCTCTGTGAACCAGCGGGGTACGGACGGCGGTGGTAGCCCACGCTGTTCTGACCGTCAGGAGCCTCACAGGGGGACTGACACGATGCAACGTGATGGAAGCCGTTGACACGCAGCGCACAAGGAAGGCTCCGTAAAAAAACGAAGAACAGCGTCTGACACAGCAAGAGTCTAATGAATAATTGATGAGTAAGTGAAATGTGCTGGGTGAGGAGGAAGCCGGGAGTAGTCAAGTAGAGACGCAGCTTCCAGGAGCCAGATCCCAAGGAATGAGCAAAAAAAGCCTCCCACAAAACTGGGACGCCTCAGAGGGAAGCAGACGGCCCAGCAGGACCAGGGAACCCAGATCGCTTTCTGGTCTGGAGGTACAGCAGGCAGATGGAGTGACACAGGACGAGAGCCAAACCATCAGGGACAAAGACCCGCTCTGTGGTCCCTTGCAGGGCCCTAAACGGTACCTGACTCGGACGCACACGTGCAGATGGGTTGCAGGGAAAGCAGGGCAGAGCAGAGAGCAGCCCCGCTCACGAATTACATATGAGTTCTGCCCAAGCACGGGGTCAGCATCTTAACCCATCGAACACCATCACGTTCAGCCACGCATCTGCCAAGGGTCCAGCCAAGCCGGCTGACCTTTCAATGGGACACGTCCCTGCCCCACCCACCACACAGCCACCCAGTCTGGCCTCGAGGGTGCCAGCTTGTTGGTGTTAATACACTCCGATCCCGTGAGGTCCAGGCCTGGGCCAGTCGACACCAGGGCTGAGACAGAGAGCCCTGACATTTAAAACTCCAGTAACAATCTACCTTTTCAATATAATTGAAATTAGGAAGTAAATGTTGTAGGTAATTGCCCTGAAGACCACCGATGACCTCACATTGTTACCATGGACTTAAAAACACTGATTTCACAAGGCAGCCATTTCTTCCCATCATTTTATGCTGCTCAGGATAGTGACCATGCACCCAGCTTCCATCTGGAGTCTTCCAAGCGCCCTCAAGATGCAGGCAGGCCCGCCACCTGGCTGCGACGGCCCCTGCGGGGTCACCTTGGGCCGCGGGCTCCCTCCCACGCCTGCGGGAGTTGGTGACTCAGCAGTTTCTCTTCCTCCCAGAAAACACCAAGGACAGGCCAGCACTGCTGTTCTTTGCTATTCTGTTGCCTTTTCCTTATGAGTTTGGTGAAAGGTGTGCCTTACGAGTTGTTATTATTCAAGTTACAAAAACGTAAGGAATTAGGAAAACGTGTTTAACAGAAGCACACGACCTACACAGGGTGCATATACACACACACACACACACATACACAAAAGCTTCCACTTCAGAGTTATTTTTCTGACGTCCACACTCTCCCCCTGAGCTCACAATTCGTGTAACAGTGAAAGAACCACGATGACATCGCGTTGAGTCTTCTCCTATGTCTTAATCTATTCTTTTCACATAAATATTCACAAATTTTTCTTTCTACTGGACAGCTTTATTTACTAAAAATATGCTTGAAATTGGCTTAGAAAAAACTAGACATTGAAAACAAAACACTGCATACTGCAAAGTATTTTATTAACTTAAGGTTCGACTTAGATGTCCCACAACAATGAATATCATTATTAGAGGCTGAAAACACCCTCCTCTCCATCCACACTGTTTGGTGTGCCATCGTCAACACTGTTTCTGCACAAGGAACGCAGTGTCTTCTCAGTGACCCAGAGCTGATGAAGGTGCTGATCAGCTAAAGCTCAGTGTCCGCAAGAGATCCACTGTGACCAGAGACCGAGGGCATTTCAGAGCTGATGCCTGTGGTGAGACTGCTCGGCGAACACCCTAACTTAACAGACTAAGGCACTGAGGCTTGCAGGAGTTGGGAGCTATGCCAGTGGCTCACCACTGGACAGTGGCAGAGGTGGCTGGAACGGACCCACAGCACAGGGCTGCGTAACGCCACTCAGCGTCCCCTGATCTTGTTATTAAGGTGGGGGTGACTCTGTTGTCATTTAACACAGAAGAAGGAATTCCAGAAATTTGACCTTAAAACGTGAATTAATTAATGACTGGAATTCTTGAGCTGATTATTTTTTATCTTTGCTTATTCATGCCAAAATGATTCCTACTGGCAAGAAATAAAACCCTTCTGGCGGGGAGAACAGTTTCCTCTAAAAAAAGAAACTAAAAGAGATACAAAGATTAGTTGAAAGAAATACTATCTTAAAGATAACTCCCTTGAAAGAAACTTAATTTAGCAGGAGATAATTAAGATCAATTGGATAATGATACAGCAAAAAAATTCAGCAGCAAAAAAAAAAAAAAAAGAAAAAACCTGAAACAATGTAGCCTTTGTCTAGCGTGCGCGTGCACACGCACGCGCACACACACCCATTCTCACACACACACACGCATCCATACACACATACAACTTTGTAACTTTCAAAGAAAGATAGCAAATGACCAGAAGCTGAAGGAAACACAAAGAAAGATGGAAATACAGAATTGCCCACAGAAAAAAGCTGTGCCTGTGTGTTCTGCTGACTATATAGCTCTGAAAATACGAGAAATTGATTTGAAAGCCCTTCCCAAGAGTGCTTTTTGGCCAAATATCTAGAAAACTCTCACCATTCGGACGCACAGCTGGGAAAGCCCGTGACTGCTAGGACAACATCAGCCCGTACAAACATCAGGCAGCAAGGCGTAGAACAAGCAGCGAGGACTGTTCCAGGTCAGGTGGAAGAGAGGTGCCTTTGCTCAAGCAGTGAAACATCTCTAAAACTTCAAAGGGTACAGCTTCTTAATGATACTTAAAAATGATCTTTAGTTCACTAAATATGTATGTATTTTTTAAATAAAAGATAATTATAAAAAATCAAAAATGTATTTTAAATACACAACTTTGTGAGCACAGAGGGAGTCTGCAGATTTTGTAGACAGCTGAAAGGGTATAATTTCCTCAAAACAACCTCAGTTTCCTGAATTAATCAAGATTCAGAAATAAGACAATTTATATACCCTCTTCGGTAGCCTGCCCCTCTCCAAAAAAAAGGTAAAGTCAAGATGTTTTTTTAAAGAATATTGCTCTGGTCTTTTCAGCACCTAAAGCAAAATGTACGGAATTTTGACAAAAATATTTCCCCATGCTCTAAGCTCACCTTCCATAATGTCCCAGTATGAACTACCAACATATCTACGTTTTGGATGATAACAAACACTGAAATAGTTAATGCTATTTACATGTGGCAGACAATACAACGCACAGTATGTAGTGAGGCAGGGAGAGACCATCGTGTTAGGGCTCTTCAAGAAGTCAAACATGGAGCTACCATAAGGTGCATCAGTTTCGCTCCTAGGGATACACCCAAAAGAACTGAAATCAAGGACTTAAACATGTGTTTGCACACAAACGTTCATAGCAGGGTTATTCACAATTGCGAACAGGTGGAAATAACCTAAATGTCCATCCACAGATGAATAGATGAACAAAACGTGATACACACCTGGAATACTTTTCAGCCATAAAAAGGAATGAATGAAATTCTGACACAGGCTACATGAATGAATCTTGGAAACATGCTCAGCGAAAAAAGTCAAACACAAAAGGATAAATAGTGCATGATTCCACTTATATGAGGTACCTGAACAGGCAAATTCCTAGAGACGGAAAGTAGACGGAGGTCACTGCCAAGGGCTGGGAGGGGTGGGGGAGACACAGGGAAGAAAGTGTGGATGAGGAGCCGAGGAGATGCAGGCATGACGACCTCAGGGAAGAGCTTCCAGAATCTCCCTGACTCTGCCCTTGTGCCCCGCCCCGGAAGTCTCCAAGTCCCAGGTCTCACCGTGGTCACTGACAGAGCCCATGAGCCTCCCTGAGCACCTCGGCCTGCAGCCGATACTGCCAAGAGGTGTTTCCAAACCCAACATTCCCAGTCAACGTCGGATCCCTCCCCACACCAAGTTCGCTTTCTAGATGAAGCAGGACGTTACTTTTTTTTTTTGACATTTAGACTGGTTACTCCCAACAGATTCTCATCAGCCCCACAGCTGAGACGGCTGTTAATACACACCCTCTTCTGTTATTTAAATCAGAGAAATGCGTGCATTTCATAACTGAGTCCAACACTCATTGCCAGAATAAGGAGACGTTCTTGAACCTGAATGCCACACCCAAGCACAGCAGATACCTCATTCCACAAAACAGACGCAGCAGCTTACTAGAAACACACACCGCAAGAAGATACAATAGCTGTCAGAAAGTGAAAAATCAGGACTTGGGAAAGTTCCACTGGAACAGAGTACCAAGTGGGAAAGCAAACCGCTTATAGGTGGGTGGCAAAGCCCTGCAGGGACAGCACACAGGCTGTGAGTGAGTCAGGGTAAAACAGCTTCTTAACAGAGAAAACTGACCCGTTCCGGCAGCGAGCAAGGCTCCACCCGGCGCTCACTTTGAAGTAGCCCCCTCGCTTGGGGCATCACACAGGGACACTGAGAAAGGGACAAACGTGTCTTTTATGTGTCACAACAGCAGATGCAATGGGTTTTGCAAAGTTGCCTCTCAGGGTTTCTCCACATCTAAACCACTTGCATTACCCCAAAGCCATATCCCATATCCGTGTAATTATCCATGAAAGTCACTGTGAGAAGGCCAAGCAATGTGGTCCCCGAAGCTGCCACCTGAATGTCCTCACAGTAGCTCGTATTTAACTCATCTTTTCCCGGCTGGTTAAAAAAATAACTTTTAAATTAAGCCATTGTGGTAACAAAAGAAAATCCCATCTTCCATTTTTTTTTCCAATAATTCTTTTTTTCCCCTTTGAGGAAGCCCCCACCCCTGGATGAACAACCAACCCAGAGTCAAAAACGCAGACAGGCTGTCTTGGTAGCAAAGATAAATCCCAAACCAGAGGCACGATTTTCATGCACATCTGACTAGGTTTACAATGGGCCGCGGAGCTCCAAGTCAGTGTTTCCACTGGAAAGAGTGGCTCTCGTCCAGGGCTCAGCGTGATACGTTTTCCAGGAGTAACTAAGGACTGGCTCTGTCTCTCTTCCAAGAATCTTTCCTTCTGCAAGAAGAGAGGAAACGTCAGCTGTGGAGGACGTGGTCTGGCTCCAGCCTGGAGGCCACTCGGCCTGTCCCTTCCCTGGTGTCCATACCTGCTCCACGAGTCAGTCTGGGAACCCAAACCCTGACCAAGGTCATCTCGCTCGTTTGAAATTTCTGAAGAGTTAGACACCTTGGCCGCGTCTTTATCATGATGTCCCAACAGTTCTAGAATAAACCCCCCAAAGTCAAGCTTTCTGGAGATACTTTCAATGCAAAGCAAAGCTGCTGACTTAGCAAAAACATATGAAGCGCTTCGTGCACGGAAGCTGCGGGCTGTCTGCCGCGGACACCGATGTCAGCAGGTGTGGTCCTGTCCTGATGCTGCCAGCCAGGCACCGGTGGTGAGACACATGGCTCCAGGGACTGATCAGGCCCTTGGTATCAGGCTCCTGCACTTGGGGGACAGTCTTACGCCCAGAATGGAAGGCAAGTCAGTTTCGCCACCTCCAGGGCGGCCACCTCTGAGCTCTCACGAGCAGTGTTTCACCAAGTTCAGTCGTTCAAGCATGTCACAGTCTCGGTGTCCCCACACACCACATCCCTGGCGCAAGTGTTTCATACCGTCTCTAAGGTGACCAGCTTTGAGCTTAATTCCATGGACTTCAAAAGGAAACCTCCTACCGTCAGGAAAAATGGAAAACGGGATCGCCAGTCATAAATACGGAGGCTAATTATAGAAACAAACACAATGGGAGCAAAGCTCAGCAGTATTTCATGTAAAAGTTGAAGTAAAAAATGAGTGCTCATAACAAGAAATCTGATCAATTTGCAAAAATACCTATCAGAAAATAAGTTGCTTAAATGAGAAGGTCACAGTGGCTTATAACCAGAGAGCTTGGCTTTTATTTCACAATTGCTGTAAGCATTCACTTTTCCATCACTTCATTCACTTTGTCATGGTTTTTAAAACTCTCTCTTCAATTTCTGATCTATAGTGAGTTCAAAACAAAAAAAAAATTTGAATCTGCAGAATCTGTGCCTGCCAAGGTGGACTGGCATCCCCCGGGTGCCCTGGCCTGGAGAGAGGAAACTTGGATCCCAGGGCCTGCTGAGAGGCTGCGGGGGTGGGGGGGTGGAGGGAGGAAAGCAGAAGCTGGGAGGGAGGGGCAGGTGTCAGAGAGGAGCAGGCAGAAGGAGACAGTCGTGGTGGCCTGCCAGGCTGACGTCGGAACCACGGCCTCCCAGGTCTCCGGAAGCACGTGCCTGGCACCCCGGCCCCAGGCTTCCACGGCTCGGCGTCCAAATCTGCCGCTGCCGGGGGTCGCCCTGCGCGACCCTCACGTCCATGCCGGCTGGCAGAATCAGCCCATCAGCACCTCTCCTGACTCTCAGTCCTTGGTCTACAACATGAAATGATGTCTTTGAAGGGTCTTAGGACGAACGGTGTGACACCCGATCCGCACGATCAGTCCCTTGAAGGAAGGCGCAGCTGAGCACGCTGCGTCAGCCCAGACTGCACCGTGGGGACAAGCAACCCGCCGCGACAGGAGGTCAGCGCTCTGACCCCGGCCCGGCTCTGGCCGAGCGCAGCACTGCCCCTCCCCCGTGACCACCCAGGCGGCACAGGTGCCCTGGAGGAAAGAGGCTTCTTGAAAGAAACGCTACCTCTTACAGTAACTCATGGTTTTACCAATATACATATAGAAGGAATCCAAAACTACTTAAATCTTTTCCTTACTACAACATATATTAAAATACACGCCTGACCTGAATTCAAGGCTATTTCTCACCACGGGAAAACACTGGAGTACGACACATTCAGGGACGAAGGTGGCTGTTACATGACGTGTTGTAACAACACAGGTGCTTGGAGAAGACGCGTCCACTAGACTCGGGCTGTCCTTCCCGGGACGATGGACCACACCTGGGGAGGGGCTGGGACACAGAAAACCAAGCAGCTGCGATGACATCACACACCCTCAGAGTGGCTCAGGAAGCACGCATAAGATTTCTTCATTCAGGTTCCCAACTAAGTATCACATTTCTACCAACAACAAGCAGGGCACGAGGCCGGAGAGACGTCCGATCCCTGAGCGGCAGGCGCACGTCCCTGAAGGGAAGACACGGCTGAAACAGACCATCCTGAGACAATGTGGTCTAGGTCCCAACTGAGCTGGGCTTGCATGGGGATAGCAAGAAGGCAGAACCCGAGAAAGGATGTCTGAGTTGCGAGTCAACGAGTAAAAACCTCACCAGGAAATTAAGGAAAAGTGAGGACTAGACTCTTCCAGGCAGAAATGGTCCGCGGACGGACGACGCCCCAGATGCTCGCACCTCCTCAGCACAGCCGACATATGGACCCCCGGGACGAGCCAGGTGGTGCCCCCTGCCCCCCATCCTCCGAGTTTGTGTAAAACTGGGACTATTCCGTGTTTTATTAATTCTGAAGAGTATCTGTGAGCATCTCTACAGTTAGGATGTATCTTATGGTCACAGAGTGTCATAATTTAACGAGCAGGGATTTTTTGAGTCATACCCCAAGCACTTTTAAGTCATAACACTGATGGCCATGCGATGTCAGTTAAATGCACTATTAAATCAGAGCGCCTGTCCCTCAGAGTAAAACTAATTCTTTCAATCACGTCTCTATCTAATTGGGACTAAAACGTATTTACATATGTTTATACACTTACTTTACTTCCATAAAATACATAAATAGAAATCTTTACCTACATTGAGATATATCTTACCTCAAGATGTATGGATTTCTGCCTCTCCACAACCATTTCAGTACTATTTTCTGATAATAAATTGATTGATGTTTTTTACAGGAAACAACAGGGAAACGCCCTCTGACCTTGAAGAGCAGGTCAGCCTAGGGGAACGCTCAGCCTTTGATTACTTTTCGTTCAGTTTTTTTTTTTTTTCAATTTTTTTAGGAATGTACAAATCCATGGCATAAAACAATGATGAGATAATTTTAACAGCAGAAAATTATTAACTTGCCTGTTTTTCAGGCATATCTCTGTAATCTGGGTTGGTTAAATGACTCCCAACTTGTGGAATTCTAATAAATGACTAACATCCTGTCATTTCATCCCAGTGCTTTGGCATTAAGAGCACAGTGTCACAGGTTTTCACCTGATGTAATAAGACAGAACAATTATCATAAGTGCTTTCCCCACCAAAATAAAACTATAAAGCCTGACCAATTTCTACGTAATCTGTACTCCCTGAAGTGCTCAACTCATTTTCTCCAAATGGAGAAAACCACACTCTTGACTTTTTAAAGCTGGAATTTCCCCCCAGCATTTGCCTGTTTGTACTGTCACCATCTGAATGCATTCGTGTGGCCACTGCTCACATCAGCCTGGCGTTACCAACAGCAATGGGCATTTCTTGTCCTTGTCCCGAACTACAGGACACAAAGGCATTTTCACCATGTGGCACAGAAAAGAGGGGATCTCAGTCACTCAAGTACTTTTCAGCCGCTCTCGGGTGGGCTCTGTGAGCCTCCGACTCAACCAGCATCGTGACCCCCGTGATGGCCCCGGGTCCTGCAACGCAGCTTCGAAAGTTACATTCCAAATAGCAAAAGCCAAAAATGGAGTACACACTAGAATACGGCATCTTTCAAAGAGTTGAATGCTAGTAAGAAAAAACCTAAATATCATTAGCAAAAAAATTCAATCCTAGTGATTCTAATATGTATTAACACACGCTACAAACCACTGTGATCAGAGAGACGTGCCGTGCCCTTTCTTTATCCTGAACATCTGTCCAGCACAAAAGGCTTGGCGTTCTTAACCAAGCCCTTCCAGAAATGGACAGAATTGAACATAACCTAGAAGCTACTCCACGCCCCTGCCCAGCACTTTAAACAAAGATTAAAAGAAAGATGCTGTAAAAATGTTTTTGACGTTTCCCATTTTTAAACATAAACACATTGATGTATTTTAATACTATAAAGCAGATAAAAGAGAGGGTGATATTTTTAAAGGGCGGAATACTTTACGCTAAAGTAAACAAAACAGAAGAGCTGTCCAGGGAGTCAGAAGCTATTACCCATGAGAAGCAGCACAACTTTTTCATTACAGACACAAGCAGGTCCAAATGCACTGCACACATGACAGCCGAGGCAGGGTCCTGTGGGCGGCCACACTCATCTTCCCACCCCGGATCCGGCCCCACAGCGGGCGAGCTGACCGCCCACAGCCAGGAAGAACATTCCCCAGGGTTTCGGGTGGAAGGGAGAAGGTCCTTCTTTGAGCCCCTGAGGGTCTGTTCATCTTCAGAATGTTAAGGAGTCTCCCACGGGAAAGCTGGTACCCGTGCTGCACTTAGCAGGACAGTTTAAAATAAAGAAGAGGCAGATTCATAAGCTGCCGAAGGGATGAAGCGACAATTCCCAGTATCCAGGTGAAAGGACAGGGGTAACCGAGGACAACGCTGGCTCTTCTGTGCAGGTCGCTGGGTGTGCGGGGGTGTCACGGGCAGGTCTGGGCTGGGGGTGGATGGCCCGTGGCCGCAGGGTGAGGCACGTGGATGTGCTTGGTGGAGAGCAGCGAGGCTGGGGCTGGGACACAGGACAGAATAGGGTCCATCAGAAAACAAAGGGTTAGAAGTGGGCACACACCCCCGCCACCAAAGTGTGTAGAGCTGGTGCAGTGAGGTCCAGGTGGGAACAGTGGGGACCACCAACATTTAAGGAGGAACCTGAGATACCAGAAAGCCACCTCTTGCTTGCCCAAATGTCCAGAATGCAATTATCTAGACAGAATAGTAAAACTTCCCTGAGTGCACTCAGAACCCCTCTGGGGGGCGGGTGACTCAGAAAGCACTGTGGACTCGTGGAGCACGTCAAAGATTCCACTGTAAACAACTGTTATCAGCCAAGAGCAAAGGTCCAGGTCCCAGAAACTGAGGGTCAAGAGAAGAGCCATAAAGGGTTTTCTGCAGATTTTTAAACTGGACGCATCCTAAGAGCTCCAAATCCTCTCCAGGACGAAGTTTAATTTATCTCCACACCATGTCGTGCCATCTTCTCACTTCATTGGTAGAAAAGCACAGCCTGTCCTGAGCCTGTCTTGGTCCCAAATGTCCCATCATGAACAGCAGACACTCCACGGTTGAACCGGGGCTAGCCTGCAAGTCCACTGGTTCCTGCTGCAGCTGCAGCCAGAAAACTGTCTTCAAGATAAAGTGCTAGTACAAATTGGGACAACTGGGATGACTCAGGTTCAAATCCAGTTGGAACAGAAGTAAAGAGTTACAGATCTGACATGAGATGCAGGGGCATCTAAAGGGCAAGGCAGCTGAACTTTGAGATTTAAAAAAAAGATGGCATTTTTCAAATTTTCCAAAATTAAAAAACAATAAGCCCTCTGGGACAAATCAGGAAACGAGAAGAGATGAGAGCGCCCAGGTTGTGCACAGTACCAGGAGCCCAGAGACCGCCTGGGTGTGGGGCAGCCCTGGGCCTTAGAGATCACGGGAGCGTTCACACAGAAAGGTGGTCCTTTATCTGAAGCACTGCTCCCTCTGGGCTGGAGTTTAGTGAAGATGAAAATGGCGACAGTCTGGGGTGGTGAGAGCACGAGGGACTTGCCCTGAATCTCCACGTGCGCGGCACCGCCCTGTCTGCACTTAGAAGGGGCGTTCTCCGGGGTGCTCTAAGGGCGGACGAGGTGGAGACCTGGGGGAAGAGGCGCTGAGGCGCGCAGCCTCCTCCCGCCCCGCGTCAGCCCTGTTTGACTGGAACCTTTGCCCTGATCCTTTGGCAGGGGTAAAAATCTATCCATTTGCTTAAGAACTAGGAAAAGGGGTTGAGGGGAGGGGTGGAGTGTGTGCTTAGCATGAGGTCCTGGGTTCAATCCCCCGTACCTCCATTAAAAAAAATTTTTTTTGAAGAATTAAGCAAAGGTGGCACTTATGCTCAATGCCAGAGACTCTGGGAACAGAAAACAGTAAAATCAACTGAGGAGAGAGGGGGCTTTTTGTGAATTCACAGGCCTACGAATGGAAGCCTTGGCGATGGATAAGCAACAGCCCTTCTCCACGCCCAGGTTCCCGCTGTGGCGGGGCCGGGGGCCTTCTGCTTAGCCTCCCAGACCCAGCGCCGGGCCGCAGGCCTCCACACCAGACACCCATGCAAAGGCGTCTCCAGCTGGTCTCGGGTGTCTCCTCCCGCGCCCAAAGACACACGGGCGGTGGCTGCTCACAGTGGAAACACTAGAAAGTCAGAGAACGTGATCCTGGGCGTACCAATGGCAGCTTTTAACTTGTCTCAGCTGAACTAGCCCATCTCACCGCAAATTCCTGGGCTTCCTGTATCATCTGCCTACAGGCTAGGCTTCCCCTTCCCAAAAGTTTTCTGTAAAAGAGATGCTTCTTGAAATCTGCGTGTGGTGATGTGCAAGGCCCGCCACACCCTCCACCAAGGCAGCCGCATGGGGTCTCCTGGCCGGAATCACACACGGGGACACGGATGCAACCCTCTCTGCTCCACTGCTCCCCAAAGATAACAATTACCGAATTCATCCCGTTTCCGCTTAACGATGAGCCACATGTATCCTCGGGGGGCCTGGGGCAGCAGCCTCCCTGGAGGTGACGTGAACACTGTGATTAAATCAAGTGATGTGACCGCAACATGGTGTTGGCTGGGTCCTCCTCGTAGTCAACGACTCCTGTCTTGAGGAGAGGTTTCTTCAAGACGCTGGCGTCCCTCGCAAGGTCTCGGGTGGGATCCGCTTGTTTAACAACAAGGGGAAGGTCGAACCCCTCATTAGAAACTAGCGTGTAATCCGGTGGCCCTGTGTTTCCTCTGGCACGTCTGGTGCTCGCGACACAGCAGGAGTAGACTGTCATCCCGGGATTCGATAAAACCATCATTTTGGCAAAACAAAACAAAGCAAAAATCTGGCCTTAGGGAGCCGTGAGTCATCTCTGTGATCTGTCCAGCTGTGCTTTGCACTGGGGGCAATAAATCACGCGTAAATAATAATCACCAAAATTAAACGTGTGGAGGTGGGATAACTCTTCGTCGTCATTCCTCACTGATAACAGTAATTTGGGTAAGTAAACTGTATTGATATCAAATGCTCCTCATTTGCAGCTTTCAATTACAGGTCAAGCATTCCTTCCTCACATGGCACCACGTTTCCCTTGATGTCTCCTCCCCACTCAGGGTTGGCGTTCCGCTTCCTTTCATGGCCTGATGCCTTTTTCTTCTCTTTGATTTTCTGGGCTGGTTTTTCTTTGATGGCCAATGACACGCCGGGCTGTGCTGCTACAGACAGGTCCAGGGCAAGGTCAAGCAGGTGGCAGCCCAAGGTCAAGTGGGTGGGAGCCCAAGGTCAAGCAGCTGGGAGACCAAGGACATTCATGGGACACACCTCCCTCCACCTTGTGGGATAACCCGGTGCCAGGTTGAGACTGACAGAGCTGCTCCTTCACTCGGGAGCTGCCCCAGCCACACAGCGCGTCAGGGCAGGGCAGGAACCAGGACCAGCGGCACGTCATCCCAAGGAAGAGCTCGGCCTCTCTGGCTGGGGAACCTGGGAGAACCCCACGCCTTTGCCTCTGTTCCTTCAGGGCCAGCCACCACAGGGAAACCAGTTCTCAACCGAACCGCTCATATGATCGATGCAGAAACCGTGGCTAAATGAGGCTGGAGGAGAAGCCAAGTTGTGCAGAGGAAACGTCTGGTCCCCAGGCCGGGACTCTCCCCACTGCCTCCACCCCCGCACGAGAGGGGACTCTGGGTGCACGTCAGGCCACCTCCCCAGGCTCCACCAGAAACGGGCTGATACCCAGAATTCCGGTCACCTGAGTCACTTAAAATTTTCTAAAAGCCACATTAAAAAAGCAAAAAGAGAATTGATTCTGGTAATTTATCTAATTTAGCCCAATATACCCAAAGCAGTATCATTTCAAGGTGAAGACAATTTTAAATATTACTAATGAGAGACTTGGCATCCTTTTTTTCATACCAATTCTTTGACATTCTGTGTGCGTTTTACATTTTCTAGCACATCTCCATCTGGACAGGGCATTAGCTCAGCAAACACACGAGGCAGGTGGACACGTGAGTCCAGCCCCGGCCTCATCCCCAGGACCGCAGGCACCTGGCGGATGCGTTACCTGTGGGCCAGGAGCCGGCCTGGCTCGCTGACTCTGGAGCAATTCCTGGGATCAATGCCAGCTCCGAGGCCCCCCTGCTGCAGTGCAGACGAGTCAGACCAATGTCAGGTGCGCCAGGAGAGACCCACCTCCTGGTGGTTTCTTTCTTCTCATTCTTTCTTTCTACCTTCCTTTCTCTCTCTCTCTCTCTCTCTTTTTAATGGAGGCACAGGGGATTGAACACAGGACCTCCTATGTGCTAAGCATGCGCTTTACCACTGAGCTCTACCCTCCCCTGTGTGATGGTTTCTAAGATGCTGTGCTGAGGATGGTGAACAGCTCAAAAGATCACTGTCCCATAGAACAGAATCTGATCTGGGCCAGATCGCTTACCACATAAACTGTGACCCTTCCCAGGAAACAGGGCGCTGTGTGCTCGCCACCAGTGCCGTGGGTGAAGGCGGGAGGCCAAGCAGGTTACAGCTGGTTAATAACATCAAATGTGTCTCAACCCACCGCAGCGCGCCCTGCTCTGTGCCCAGGGTGATGTGCAGACAGCAGGCCCTGGAGTATTATTTATTGTTGCTTCTCACTGTTGTGCACATTTTACAGTAGAAAACCGCTCTTCATTTTCAAGCAACATGGTGGAATCCCCCAGGCTGGCAATGCAGGTGCACCCATGGTGCACAGAGGTGACTTGAAGTGAGCTGGTGACAGTTGATGTCAGACAGGCCCCGGGACACACACCAGAAGTCTGAGGTGCAGATGGTGCAGCCCCCAGTACCAACACAGATGTGCTGGGCTGTCCACGCCGCGCCTCCTGTGCCCACCGGACTTCAGGCTCCCTGCTGGGTAGGAGCAGCCACTGGTCCTACTGGGGCAGGTGCCTCCTGGCTTCAGCAAGACTTGTGGCTCTTCAGGGATGATCAGCAGTTTGGCAGAGCTGATGAGTCAGGCACAAAGCTTGGAAATGGCTTGATGTGTTCTGCGCCTGCTTAAGTCTCCTTCAGACGTGTCTGCCGAATTTCATTTAACTAGCCTTAAAATCCCCCCTTTTCCTGAGAGGTGAAATTTGGATCAAACCCATGATCAAATTTTGCTGAACCTGTACACTGAAGCACATTCGTATCTCAAAATTCCTACCACATTGAGAACAGATCTTTCATCCACTTTTCCCTTAAAGTGTCTCAGCAGGGGAGACAGCAACCTGTGTGAGTCAGCCCTCTCACAACAGGGCAGAAATGACCCTCGGAGAAAGCAAGCTTACACTGCGTGAAAACAGGCCTTTCTGGAGACGGTAACGTGCATGTGTGCGGATCTCCCACCGTCTCCGTTCCCTGGCTTCTGCGGAGTCCTGGAAAAGGAGCCAATGTCCTGATCTGTCTAAGCCAGCTTCTGCGGGCGTGAGGGTCGGCGGGTCAACCAGAGACGTTGAAAGACAACAGCAGTGGCCATTTTCCCAGGGAAACCTGGAGAACCTTCACGGAGACCAGCAGAGAGGCCACAGGGCCTGAGACAGGAGTGGGCCGGTGAACGTGGTCAGCCCCGGTCAGCTCTCCCCTCCTCTCCACTGCCCACCAGTTAATCCTCCCTGTTCACCCTACAAACACGTTAGGCACCTATCTTGCTGCAGGTAATTAATAACCAAGATAATAATTCACTCACAGATGACTGATCTGACCACTGACGCCAGGCCCACCCACGGGCAGTGCACGTGGAGGCCAAGGCCCACCAAGGACACTGACAAACAAAGAAATAAAACAAAAGCACAGCCCATTTTATTCTCAACCCTTTTTACTCTTGGCCCATTTTTATTCTTGGCCACTTGTCCGCCTGGCCCCAAAACAGACCTTCAGCCCAGGAGCTGAGTCTAGTTTCTTGCACACTCCCAGAAGCAGCTCTGGGAGCCCCATCAGAGACCCCGCACCGACCAGGCACAGCCCCCTCCCCAGAGACGGGCATCCCGGGTGGAGCAGAAACCACCCACGTGGAGCGGAAAGGGGGAACAGTGTTTCCACAGTCAGAGGTTCAGCAACCCCAATGATCCAATACACGTGCGACTGGAGTCATGGAAGGAAAGAGAGAAGAGCAGGGATGGAAAATATTTAAACAAAGAATAATCAAAAGCTGGGGGGAGATGCTGCCTGGCTTGTTCTAGGAAGTTGGCATTACCCTGATACCTAAACCAAACAAAAAGATGACCCCTCCTCCCAAAAAAGACACCAGTAGACTTAATGAACACAGATTCAAAAGCCCTTGAAAAGCATTGACAAACTGAGTCAAACCAAGGAATATATAAAAATGATAGCGTGTCATGACTTGACAGCAATATATCAAGTGAATTTAGGCCAGGAATATAGGGTTGGTTTAACATTCAACAAACTATAAAAGAAAAGTCATAAGATGACCCCCATAGAAGCAGAAAATGTCTTTGACAAAATTCAACACTGATTCATGACTTAAAAACAGCAACTCTCAGTAAACGAGGAATGGGACAATTTCCTTCAATCTGATAAAAAGCATTACAAAAAACCCCACAGCTAACATCATACTCCGTAGTAAATCTCTGGACTCTATTCCTATAAGATTGGGAACTGGGCAAGAATGTCCTCTTTCATCTCTTCTGTTCCATATTATACTGAGGTCTTAGCACACAGAGTAAAAAAGAGAATAAAATAAGTAACAGTTAGGTAACAATAAAATTGACCTCATTCATGAGCAACATGACCATCTACAGAGAAAATCCTAAAAAGCCTGTAAAACAAAAAGCTACGAGAATGACTGAGTGTAACGTCACAGGATACAAGGTCAGTATGAAAACTATCAATGGTATTTCCGTATGTTTGCAATGAAGGATTCAAAAATAGAGTTGAAACACAACAGTAATTAAAATCACACTAAAAGCACAAACCATCAGGGATACAGTTAATGAAACGGCTGTAAGACTGACACATGGAAAACTGTAAACCCTACCTTAGAGAACCAGAAAAAGAAAGACCTAAATAAACAGACACACCATGTTTGTGGGTTGGGAGACTCACTCAGAACTGCTAAGATGTCATTTCTCCTCAAATTCATCCACGGATTTGATACAATCTCCATCAAAACCCCAACAATCTTTTCTTCCCCAGAAATTAAGTTCTTTTTTTAAACGTATATGACGTGCCAAAAAACAACTAGAATAACCAGAACATACTGGAGAAAAAAACCAAGCTTGAAGAATTACATTCTCTGATTTCAAGACTTACTGTAAAGCAAGAATAGCAGGTCAATATGGCATTGAGATTGAAGCAGGAAGCCCCATAAAAAGACCGGCAGGACCTCTAGGCAGGGCCGCTGCTCTCCTATTAGCACCGGTTCCCTGGCCCTGAGGCTCTATCTCACTTTTTGCCTCTAAAGCGGCTAACTTACATCTAGAATTCTATTGGTTCCCTGAGCTCACTTCTGATTGGTTATTTCCTTCATTCCTGATTGGTTATTACTCTCACTTCTGATTGGTCCACTTCCCTAACTTCTGATTGGTCCATTTGTAGTACTTCATTTGCATGGAGCTCACTCCTGATTGGTCTATTTCTACAAATCTTGTTCCAGGTTGGTCAACTTCTGTTGTACTTTTTTGCATATAATGTTGCAAAGTGTAAAACTGGCAGCCTATAAAAGGCCTGTGTAAACCTACAGACGGGATCCAGAGCTTGAAGTGTTAAATCCTCTGGGCTCGCTGGTGTAATAAACCTGAGTTCTCCAACTCTCTGAGTGCTGCTTGGTCTCTCGCCCGGATCTAGGTTTCTGTCACAACTGAGCTGTAACACATTTTTCCGCAACAAGATGGGGATAAGCCACACCCATGGGAAAGAAGACAAGAGGCCAGAAACAGACTCTACACTCACGTGGTAAGTTAAATTTTAACCAAGGTGCCAAAGCAATTCAATTGAGAAAGGGAAGTCATTCCAATAGCAGGTGCTGGAAAAGCTGGATGTCTCTGTGAAAAAGACAGTACCACCCCTGCCTCACTTCTTGCTCCATAAGTAATTTCAGATGGACTGTGTACTTGAATGTAGAAGCCAAGACTGTAAAACTTATAGAAGAAAATACAGGACGGTATGTTTTCAACCTTCCATTGGCAAAGCGCTCCTGGAGCACAGGAAGCACAAGCCGAGCCGCGCGGGGAGGACCTGCTCCCGGGGACAGGCCCCAGGGGACCTTTGCAGAGGACTTCCACCGAGAGCATCTGAAGGACAGCGACAACTCAGAAGAAAAATGGCCCAATTAAAAACGGACCAAACACCTGATCAGACACTTCGCAAAGCAAGATATGTGAATGACCAGTATTTCCATGATAAAGTACTCAGCATAATTTAGTTGTCCAGAAAATGTGCAGGAAAACCACAATGAGATGCCGCCAAACGTCCTCCAGGATGGCTCGAGTTAAAAACCACTTTCCACACCTGTGTTTTCATCACCCGGAACACCTGCTTTCAGGCACCGCTGTCAGGTGTGTGACGTGGGCCCTCACTCTGGAGAACTGCTGGGGAGCCTCCTGTAAGGTTTCTAGGCACTCGCGCATTAAAACATGTGCTTGAAAAAAAAAAAAAAAAAGAAAAACAAGCAAGTAAACAAAAATCTTTACTTATTGTAGCCAAAAATCAGAAACTACCAAAGCATCCATCAGCAGACGAGCTAGAGGAATAAGCAGCGCCCTGCATACATGACAGAACATCAGGCAGCAATGGAGACAAGAATAAATGCAGCTCCCATAAAGACACGGTGAGTCTCAAACACGATGTCGAAAGGGAAAAACGGGCACGTCCAGGCGCGTGGTTCAGGCAAAAGCAGCCGTGTTTGGAGAAACCAGACCTGCAGGGGGAGGGCTGACTCGGGAGGGGCACTCCCAGGACAATAGAAACCCCCTGTGCCTCCGCGGGGTAAACGCCTCGTCAGCGTCCTCCTGCCGCGTAGCTCAGATGCACACGGTTCATTCTATGTGAATTACACCTCTGTCCACCAGGCCATTAACATTGTGTCTAAGGAAGGAGAACTGGGTATTTTAATTTCTAAATTTTTTTTAGAAGATAACACTTCCTTTTTCCTCAAGTCAACTTTCAATCAAAACATCCATCTATAAACCGCACTCATGAAAACAACCCAACAGCCCAACGATAAGACTATTTAAACCAAATGTGGCGCCAATCCACAACATTATGCAGCTACTACAGATGAGGTTAAGAAAATATTTGATCACGTAAAAAATTCAACAACCTTAAGTGAAAAATCTCAGCTTATTAAACAGGAAGTGCAATCTGATTCCTGACTGGGAAAGCGTGTTTCCGTGTGTGTCCATACAAACAAGGGCTAGAAGCATTTGTACCAAAACATGATCTACTTCTAGGTAGTGGAATTACACGTGATTTTAATTTTATGTCTTGCAGATTTGGGCATTTTCAAAGTTGTCAGCAGTGAATACGTGTAACAATCACCTCCCCTCTCTGTCCCTGCTCACTGTCCCAGTCTCTTCACTGAAAATCACAGTGTCTATCGTCCTCACCGACTTCACGTGATCGTCGAAGAGACGACAAAAGTGCAGATTACCTGTCAAAGCGATTTCAACCTATGATGTCAGGCTGGTGGGGTTTTGTCCACCTGGCAGCATCACTACCACCTGTGTGCCCAGCTGAGGCCGGCTCCTGCTAGGCTGTTTCCCCATCATGGGGCCTCTCACCCAGGCTACCACTGAGTCAGTCCGGAAGGCTTCTCGGAAGGGGCTACCCTCTCAGTTAATCCTGCCAATAAGCAGAGTGTGCATAGGCCCAGGCCTCTGTGACAGGCAGGGCTGGCAGTTAGGGCCGGCCTCGTCCTGAAACCAGGCAGGCCATCTTTTTAAGAAGCCACTGGCAAAGAAAAGTTATTAGTCAGAAGTGGAAAAGGACCAACTGGGTAAGGGGGTCACTGGCTCATTCCCTGTAAGCAGGAGTCATCACATAAACCTGCCCCTCCTTCTCAGGGCAGAGGTGCCTGAAAGCAACACAGTGGTTACCTTTGCGAGATAAAAAGAGCGCATGTGTTTCTCACCCAGGAGACCGCGCTCCCACGGCGCGGCGCCCTGAACCTGGGGCATCACCAGTGTATGGTGCAGGGGAGCCATGGAGGGATGGGGACCAGTTCTGACGTCCCACTCGTTCCCAGTGCCGCCTGGGGCGAGTGACCGATGCTTCCTGACCTGCGCTTCACCATCAGCAAAACAGCGACAATGTGAAACACATAGCCAACACCGTTCCTACAGGGTTAAGAGCGTATGTGAAGTGCCCCCCAGCCTTGTCACCTGTGTCTCCAGAGCACCCTGCCCGTGACAAGGCCAGGCACTGGGTCCTGTTCTCCGCGGCGTCACTGGTACAGCAGGCCTCAGTACCTCCTGGAGAGTAAACGCAGGAGAAGGCGCAGAAGCAGCACAAAGCCGTGCTCCTGCGCGTAGACACGTCCTCTCGAGACGCCCAGCTCTCGTCCCCGGGGCAGTTCTGTATCTGGGCATATCTCGTGGCCATCTTCCCCACCACAGTGTAACTCTGAAGGGGCCAGTGCTGGGCCCACCTTGGCCCCTAATTGTACCCTCAGCCCCCAGGGTGTTCCCAGAATGACTGGGCCGTCAGGAAGTCTTTGTTGAAGAAATTAGTGACCATTTTTTTCAACAAAAAAGAACTGTCCATTGGCATTTCCTTTGCCGCCCAAACCAGGTCCAGGTACCACTTACTTCTGGGGAATTTTTCCTTTCCCTTCGGGTTCCTCAGATTCAGCCCCATCACACCATCCCGTGCTCACGGCCCCCATGTCTCAGGGCGGAAGAACGGCCCAGAAACCGAGCAGAAGCAGGAATGACATACGTGCGGGGAGCCTGTGGGAACTGGCTGTGAACGCTTGGTACCAGTGGACGGCAGAGACCCAAATGTGAACACGTGGCCCTGGGTCCCTGCATTAAAATGATCTGGTCTGCCTGGTGCAGCCTATGTTTTTTCGTACCTTCCTTCCCCCTGAAGTCCCCCACTAGACACCTTTTCACCTCAGGCCCAGCCTCCTCCACCCCTGGGGCCTCGTGCACACGCGGCTCAATTCCTAGGGCAGGTCTTGGGGATGCATTGCTCTGGGTTCATGGTTGTGCTTGAAGTCCACCAAAAAATTAAAATTTTCTTTAAAAAATTACCACACCTCAGACCCTCCCTAACCACTCACTCCAGTTCTCACAATACAGAACACAGCTCCGCTGCTAAGTGTGCATTTCTCAACGCGGATTTGTAAGGACAGGTCCATGTTTCATAACTTCATTGCCTTTTCTGACTTGGATTTAAAGCCAGCACGTGGTAAAAATCTGGAACAGAAAAGTCAAGTGACTTTTTTTTTATTTCAAGGTCACAGTATAAAACTTTCTCTTTTGTGCTCTTCTGGGAAATCGGAGATCTCAAAATTGTCAAAGTGACTCACATCAGTTGCCGGGCACATGACAGAGATTAGACCAAATTTAAAGGCCATCCTGGAGGATCTGGATGGACTGCCGGCACCTTGACAGAAAAAATATATAAAAAGGAAACCCTGAGTGTGCCTGAAATCCACAGATAAGGTGTTACGTGACTGCGCACATTCCGACGATGCCTGCGGAGCGAGGTTAGCAGCTGTCCGCTCAGCGGGGGAAGCACCGAGCCATCCTTGGAGGCCCTGGGCGACTGGGTCCCGGGAAGGCGGGAAACGCCTTCCAGCAGCGCTCGCCTCCAAGGCCGCCCGTGGGAAACCATGCCGGCAGCGCTCCCACCAGCGGAGGTGGGTTCTGGGAACTGCTGCGTCCTTACCAGCTACGTCTCCCAGGATCACCGAGAGCTGACCAGACAGGAGCAGGCACCTCGCGCGGCCTGGAAACTTACAGCGATCCTTCAGTTCCCTGTTTGTTTCCACCTGGGCCCCAGAACCCTTCAGCAGCACTGCTGTGGGGCCTGTGTGCATGTGGTGTGTGTGCGTGTGCAGTGTGTGTGGTGTGTGTGTGGGGGGGGGTGTGCGTGTGTGGTGGGGGGGTGTGCGTGTGTGTGCGGTGTGTGTGTATGTGGTGTTGCGTGGGGGGGTGTGTTTGTGTGTGGTGTGTGTGTGTGTGGTGTGGGTGGGCAGGTATAACATGACGCAGAACTGCACCTCTCTGGTTTGCTCTGATGTCCTGCCCTCTGCAGGTGGAGCAGGTAAGCACACGCCATCACGTGCAGGCAGAGGACTGGAGGTCGCGTCGGGCGTGTACCAGACACTCAGCAGATATTTGTTATTGGAACTGATGTGACTGGATCTCTCTGGGCTTTACTCATCCCCCCTGGAAATTTATGTATTTCCTTTACCTGCAGAAAGGCAGCTCAGCCAGGCACAGGCAGATCTAACTCAGGGACACTTCAATGAGCTTTTTCTGACTGTACATTTAATTGTTAACTGAAAATAGTAACAAAGTGCTATTTGCGAATGTAATAGAAGAGGTAAGAGAGTGATGGGGTATATGCAGGTGGCCACAGGATCTCCCCACCCTCTGGCCCCAGATGACTGGGTGGTCAAGGCTGTTTGCGAGTTTCCCAACTGAACCAGACGCTGAACTATCCCAGACACTCGGAGATGTCCCCACTCCTTAGGAAGTGCTCAAGTTACGCACAGAATGTTCAGCTTGGCTTCTCTGCAGACCAACTGCTCATCCCCCATCCACAGTGGGGCCTGGAAAGGCCTGAGAAGTCCACAGCCGGTCCCCCCGGGGCCAGGCCGGACGCCAGCGGTGATGCGCTGGAGCCGGTCCAAGTGCGAAACGCAGCCTTCCCTCTGACGGCCCGCAGCTGCGTCCGCCCCTCGCCTCCCAGGGAGCCCTCCTGGGTGTCCTCTGACGCCTCCTGAGGTCAGTGTGGAGGCGCGTTTATACTCGGGGAAAGCAGCTTCCAGGCAGCCTGGACGTCCGCTCGCTGCCCATGGAGCCCAGCGTGTCTTCCCAGGGCTCACCCCAGCGCCCCAGGGGATGCTGGCTCTGTCTGCAAGCAGCTTTGTACACACTTAGGAGAGCAGGGCACAAACGAGGAGCCGCCAGCGCGTGGACTCGCACTTCCAACCTCGCAGCGTGTGCTGGCATCTGAGAGCAAGGCCACCACGCAGAGAGAGGCGGCTCCTCAGGACCCTGGGTCCCAGCACCCAACTCGAAATACAGCGGTGGCCCCAGACATGCTCCCTCTCACCTCACCAGGCACGGCTGGCGGGGCCCCAGGGGGGACGCAGGTCCTGCTCCCAGGAGGGAGCACCGTTGTCCCGGCCCCGCAGCACAGTCCGCAGTGCGAGCCCGAGGCAGGATGGCCGGTGTGAGAGGCTGGGCCCTGAGCCCAACACAGGAGAGGAGAGGGTGACTGGGGTGGGACTGCGGTCAGAGTGAGAGCTTAAACACTGCTTGGTGCCCAGAGGGGCGCACACGTGGGTAACAGGAGCTGCTCTGGGTGGTGCGTGCACACTCTGTCCTTAGAACCCCTAGCCTCCACCCCGCTCCCCCAAAACGCCTGCAGGGCGGGTACCCACACTCCAAGGAAGGGCTCAAAATTCAGGTAGGTTAGTGCTGTGCACTGAATGTGTCCCCCTGACAATTCCTATGTTGAAACCCACCCTCAGCATGACGGTGTCATTAGGGTGGGGCCCTCGTGAAGGAGATGAGCGTTCTGGTGACAGGAGCCCCAGGGAGGATCCCAGCCCCTCCTCACAGTAAGGACACAGGAACCAGAGCCCTTCCCCAGACACCGAATCTCGGGGCCCTGCGGTGTTTCTTCTCAGACCCCAGGACTGTGAGGGATGGACGTCTGCTGTCTCCGAGCCACCCCGGTGACGGCATTTCTGTCGGAGCAGCCGAGCAGCCCAAGACTGCTGGGGCCTCAGCCCACATCGCACTTTTTATAAGCGGCAGGACGGGGCCTTGATCCCAAACAGAGAAATGCCAGAAGCCCCGTTTTTATAAGAAAATGTGGCCCAGAAGGACAGACGGACACTGCAGGACGGCACCCAGGGCCTCTGCCTTTCTTTGCCACGTTTTGAACGAGCCACTTACCCGCCACGGCAGCCATTTCTCACGTAACAGGAATTCACTAGTGCAAATACAGTTCTGTCTAATTCTCAGCACGTGGCGTATTATTTTGTTTCTCCTACATGCAGATTATGAAGAGAGCTAGCGCTGAGGGCTAAGCCAGCGGTCCTGGGAAGGCGGCAGTGGGGAACTCGTTTTGTCTGTGATGCACCTGCGCTCTGGAAGCACCTCTCCCTCTCCTGCTGCGTATGGTTCAAGGAGACCACGTTACACTTTCACAGTGAAGAACGGCACTGGGGAGGGCTGGGGGAGCACAGGGCTGGAGCGCGCGCTCAGCAGGCACGAGGCCCTGGGTTCAGTCTCCAGTCCCTCCGCTAAACAAATAAATAAACCTAATTACTGCCTCCCCCCAACAAAAAAAAGAAAAAAGGAAAAAGGAAGAACATTATGTTTTATAAAAAGAAGAGGCTTCTTAGCCTTAAAATGGAAATACTACTTCCGAGCACTCCAGAGACAGAGAGGAAATGAGCATCTTATGGAACCACCACCCAGGCTGCAGTGCGTGCAGAGAAGGTACGTGCTGCTCGCCTGGGCTGTGCGAAGTACTGCCTGCCGCCAGCCCCTCCCCATACCTCCCCCAACCCTGGGCCTGATGGGTGGAGGCCGGGCTGAGGCTGGGGGGGGGGGGAGGCAGCCTCTGCTCTTCCCTCTCCCTGCAGGTAACAGGGATGGCGGCCAAGCCTCAGGCTAGAAGTTGAGGCCATCAAAACTTAACTCATGATGGTCTTCATTGGCCCTTTATAGATACCAAGGTTGTTTACTATTAAAATTAGGGGGGAAATCGTGTAAGGAAATAAATTTGGGGAATTTCACAATGAACAGAGTATGTATATAATGGATCTATTTGAATTTTCCTCAGGATCACAAAATACGGTTCGGGTCAGGCTTTCTGCCATCCAGACTTGGCACCTGGTGCAGAGCAAAGCCCCATGTCAGAGCAGCCCCCGCTGCCCCGGCCACACCGTCCCAAGTGCCAGAAGCCCCCGGCCAGCAGGGCTGGTGGTCTCCGGAACAGCCCTGGACACGGGCGTGCACACCTGCTCCGTCCAGGACACACAGGTCCCAGTCAGTGCCTTCTGGGCATGTCAGTGGGCTTGACAACCGGGGCTCTGGCATGAGCCGCCAGAGAAACGGCTGCCCTTTCTCCCACCAGGGCCATAATCGGGATGACCAGAGCTTTGCAGCGTCACAGCTCTAAGTCCTCCAGACGGCGTCCAACAGGCAGCCCCCCAGGCTCACTTCAGTAATGAGCCTGCCGCCTGCTTCCACATCTAAACTTTTCCAGCTTCTTGCCAAGACTCGAAAGCTCAGTCTCAGGTGCTTCTAGGAGAATCCCAGGCATTTGCTTCTGAAGAGACGCAGGGCTGCAGAGGAAAAGGACGTCCCTCTGGAGTCTGAACCACAGGGCCCCCTCACCAGGGAGCGCAGTATCTCTGAGCCATCCCAAGAAAGCCTACGGCCCCCCAGCCACGCCGCCCCAATGACCAAGGTCTTATTTCACAGGGACACGGCTCTGGAGTCCTCTTGAAGCCAAACAGCTGCCATTTTTGTCTGTGTGGTTTAGGGCGCGTTTCAGTTTACTCATGAACAGCAACGGAGAAGCAACTCCTAAATGAAAGACAGAAGGCCCCCGACAGCCACGGGGCGATTCATTAGGCTGTTCCACTGGGAAGAAGGTGCACTAACCAGAAACTCGGGGGTCTATCAAGGGGAGTGGGCAGTCGTGTGAGTCACGGGGGCCACACGGGGAGGGGTGGGAGGGCCTCACCTGACAGTGTGAGAGGGCGGGTGGTCCCCGCGGGGAGCTGCTGCCGGGGGCACCAGCGTAGGGGACTTCTCCCCAGAGCACAGGGCTCAGGTAAGCTCAGCCTTGTCCCCTGCCTCACAGGTCTTTTATTTCTTTTTTTTCTTTTTTTTTTAATGAAGTTACTGGGAGTTGAACCCAGGACCTCATGCACACTGAGCACGCGCTCCACCATGGAGCGATGCTCTCCGCACACCTTACAGGTCGTTAAGAGCAACGGACTCGATACTGACGGGTGAGAGGTACCTAGTACTGGCTCGTACCGGAGCCGGGCACCAGCCCCACCGCAGCCAGCGGATCGGCCGAGACAGCCTCCGCTGGGGCCTGAGCGTCTGTTCACGGAGGGCATGATCCACCGCAGGCCCACCTAGCGCCTTCCTTTCTCAGGAACTTGAACTGGAGACGGAACTGGGGGACCAGCGAGCAGAGGACACAGAGGCTGAGACGCCACAGAGGCAAAGGCACCACCTGGACGCCCAGAGGAAGCAGGAGGCAGGAGTAGGGGCTGGGACAGGGTGGGGAGGGTAACCCCCCGCCACCATGTGACAGAGGACCTGCCACCGCTGGCTGCTAAGGACAACGGCTCTGGAGGTGCACATGCCCAACCCTAGTATTCACCTCTCAGACGTGTCCCTCACAGACCCCTGCCCCAAGAAGTCTGGTTTGAGGGTCTAACCCAGTTTATGTTCTTCTATTATTAGTAATAATAGTAAGTGTTTTTTTTTTTTCCTTTTTACACATTTTAGAATACACACATAAGCAAAAAGAAAACTTAGAAATCACCTCTTCGGTTCCACCTGCCAGAGGGAGCAATGTCACCCCTTTTTAGTAGGTGGGTTTTTTCTGTATTTG
The DNA here is from genome assembly GCF_048773025.1 of Camelus bactrianus. Classification (NCBI taxonomy): domain Eukaryota; kingdom Metazoa; phylum Chordata; class Mammalia; order Artiodactyla; family Camelidae; genus Camelus; species Camelus bactrianus. The sequence continues at coordinate 1,602,555 of NC_133552.1, read as the reverse complement.
CCCAGGCAGATTGAATCTATTACATCTTTTGATCCTACCTTTGTTAGAGCTTTAAAAAATAAGATGAACTCACAATAAAATAAGAAGAATGTAGTAAGCGTTTAGTAATACAAACTGCAGTCTATTGAAAAAACTCATTTGTTTACAGATTAGGGACCTAAGCTTTTCAGATATTTTGGTGTTGAAGTTTTACTTGTTTTATGAAACACGCAGTGGTTATAGGTCACAGAAGGAACATCTGTTGATCTGATTTTGGTTTGGGGGTTTTTACCTATATTCTCCTGATGTTCTTACTTTTTTAGCAAAACTAAAAAATTGACAAATATGTCAGTATTCTGATGTTTTGGGAAATTTTACTGCTGCATGAAATTCCAAAGTGTGAAAAGTAGCCACCTACTCTCCAGCGAGACCGAGGGCACCCTGGGGACCTTTCCACAGCTCTGTGACAACCGCAGAGAAGCCCGGAACTCCCGCCCCGGACCTGATGGCCGCCCGCCACCAGACTGGCTTTCTTTCAGAAGCACTGACCTGTGCCATCGCTGCCTGGACTAGGGGAGCAGAAGCCCTGCACAAAATGTAAAATCTGATTATTTTATTTATTAGGCGTTGAGGACACCGCCACCCATGCGTCACCTCGACACGTCATTGTGTCGAGGGTCTCTTTACCACTTTGGGAAAGAAGGCATATCTCACAATGCAGAATAAATCACAACCACAGTTCCACCTACGACGGAAAAACAGTAGCCTCAAGGCCCAGGCCTTCTCATCATTGCCGAAGTTTACAGCTGAAGAGAGAAGGGGAGTTACTGAACCCACATTCCAACAGATAACCAGCCATTTAACAGAGAGAGAGAGGCAGTGGGGGTGCCCGGCCCACTCCATACCCTCAGGAAAGAAAGGTCCCACACAGCGCAGAAGGTAAATCCCACATCCGTGGGCTCCATCAGTCTTTCTCAAAGCCTTTCTGAGCTTTAAAAGCCCATGATTTTTCAATCAGCCATTAAAATCGCCACTGCCCTCCACCATAAGCTCTTCTCCTGGAGACTCTGTAACAGACGGTGGGGGGCAGGAGGCCTGGGTGCCGGAGTCGGAGCTGCATCCACCACAGGGGGGACAGCAGACGACCCACCAGGAGGTGTGAGGGCTGCAGGCTGCCGGCTGGAACGCTCCTGGCCCCAGGCACTGGGGTTCAGTGGATTGTAACTCCCCAACCGAGCTGCTTCATGGGGCGCCTCATTCCCGCAGGCCAGAACTTTCTGAACAAGCTGCACATGCAACTGCAAAAACTGCTTATGGTGGGTGGTACCTAGCCACGGAGGGCGTCATTGCAGTGCATGCAGATGTCCAATGAGAATGCTGCACACCGCAAAGTCACCTAATAAAGCAAAATGGAGAACAATTCTGCTTTTTTCCACCCAAACACAGACTTGAATTCAAGTCCCCTCAACTTCTCTGAGCCTCAATTTTCACATACGTAAAGTACCCAAAATGCCTGCCCTGCCTCCTCCAAGGAGCTGTGAGGCCCCGGCCTGTGCACTGACAAGCCGACAGCCACAGGCACCATCAGTTACCACTGTCCTGAACACTGCCACCTACCCCGTGTCCGGCCAGGAAGGGTCACAGCCGGCTATTCCCGCTCCCCCCCACCAGGGCCACCACCGCTCCCTGCACCCCTGGCCGAGATAACCAGGGGTGATAAACAAGAAACCAGAACGCTCTGATCATTCTCAGTCCTTCATATTAAACCAGGTCACGAGGCTTTGCCAGGAAAACCAGAGTGGGCAGTGCTGCCAGGGCACCCAGCCCTGGCTCCGCACACGGATTTGACCGGACTGCTTCTTCACCTTCACAGCATCCCGGGTGTGCACTGTCCTCCCTGGTGTTCACAACAGGTGGGGAAAAGCTGTCCACAATCCCAGGCTGCGTAGCAGCCACAGGGCAAGCCCCAGGCACAACCAGTTCCAACACACATGCCGTTAACTGCATCCTATCCGGGCCCTTCGGACACTGGTGAGGGCCGAGGTGGGGAAGGCACTGATTTTGGTGAGACCCTCGACAAGGAGCAGGCAGCCAGCCTGACTGGACATCGTCCAGAGGGTTCAGACGCAGGGAACCACCCCTTTCTCCTCACCGTCACTTCTGACTCTGGCACTGACCACCTCTAAGCTACTGCAGTGATTTCCGGTTCCCTCCAGACCCCCTGCTGTGTTGAACTGTCAAGATTTGCCTGAAATTAATTCAGACAGTCCTGGGAGCCTTAGAGGAGGCTGACGACCCCCCAGCCCAGAGCCCCTCCACGAGGCCTGCACAGTGGGAGGACCCGCATGGGTCTCAGGTCTGCTCACGGATAAGGAAAGGCTGAGTTCCTTCAGGCCCTGTGACCACCGGTCTGCTCTCCGGTCACCCTGATGGCAGAGGAAGTGCCAGACCTGACTCAGAGCCGCTCCAAGTCCCAAAGCCCTGGACTTTCCACTACGTCCCTGGGTGAGCCCAGCAGCGAGGCTCACTGCCCAGTGAGGATGCGCGCTGGCCCAGCGCTCGGTCTCTGTGACTGAGAGTGAGAACAAGACCACCCTCCTTTTCACTGGCGCAGGAGCAGAAGTCTAGCCCGCGTCTCGCCCAGGGTCACGGTCACCGCTGACCCCCCACCAGTGTCCGCGACACAGCTGACGGCAGCAGCCTGAGCCCCCAGCGGCGGGCCCTCATCCGCGCACTGAGGACATTGAGATCAAGAACCAGTGGGGCTCAGGCAGGGCGGCACCCAGGACCACTGGGACACAGCGCCGCCCCGCCCCCGTCCTGCCGCAAGTCCAGTTGGGCGCCTTCGCAAGTGCCAGTTTGTATTCTTCCAGCTTCTACTTTTTCAGTTGGATCTCATTTAATTGTTGTCATTTCATGCATTCACCTCGAGGCCCTGGGGCTCCCTCTGCACCTTAAACACATCAGGCACAGAGCACACAAAAATAAATTCAATTTCAATCTTTCCACATGGTGAAAAGCAGCCACTTATAACAGAACCCTGATGTGTCCGTCTCAGACCCTCTGAAGGGCAAGCACCTCTGGGGGGAGGGGTGGCTACCAATTCAACAGTTTCACAGTCTCAGAGGTTAGGTCAGAAGGAAGGGAAACAAGAGAAAGAAAAAGAAAATGGGGAAAGGGAGAGAGAAAGAGAGAAAAAGAAACGGACTATATTCTTCCTGGTTCATCATCCTGCTGTGTTCACTCCAAATAATTCGGAGGCCCTTTCCCCATAGATATGGAGCCAAAGTCTACATATCTTGGTGAAAGAAAATTTGTTTCAGAGCACCTGGAAAGTCACAGACTGCTAGTGTTGGGGTCCTCAGTGCCATCTGCTTTCTTTTTGTTTCTGTTCCCTTTTCTAAGAGTCGACATTCAGTCAAATCCCAGGGATGATGGTCAGAGAATAGCAAAGTGAAGGTCTGCAGAGAAGCAAACTCAACTTCCGTCTTACTTCAAGGTGAGCGGGGCAGCCACTCACCAAGGTGGACCTGCTCCCTGTGGCCCCCTTGTGGGCCCCACACCGGCTGCTCTCCACAGAAACTGCCGGAAAGAGGCAGCTGGCCTGCCCCCAGATGGCTAGCTCGTACCATCCTGAGATGGCTCCGTCCGCAGACCCGGCCCCCGGGGGGGAATCCAGAAAGAAACGCACTAGAGGACGCAGGGGCGGGAAGGCCTGCTGGAGGGGGAGGCGCCGCTGCCTTGGCACCTGGCCCCCAGGACCCCAGCCTCCCAGCCCCACGGTGGGGGTGGTGGGTGGTCCCTGGGGGTGCAGCCTCCAATCCTTCATGAGAACTAGAGCTCCGGGTTTTCACACGACACATCCGAAGTTCAAATGTCAACGCATTTTTCACATTCAGGCCTCTGCACGGGCCAACACTGGGTGGGCTTCTGCCCACATGTGGGTGGAGGTGGAGCCCAGGGGCTCTCCCTTGAGCCCCGCAGCTTGTCCCCAGCCCCCGCTGCGCCAGCTGCATGGGTGCTCTTAAATGCTGCCCGCTTGACTCACTCCCATGACTTCCGACTCCCGTAGACACGGGCGCTTGTAATCCCAGGCTGGGCCCCACCGCCCTCCTTTCAAAACAGGAGGCTTTGGTTCAGGGAGACCGAAGGTCCCAGCAAGGCTGGTCCTCACTGCTCCACACCGGACAGTGGGCCTACTCCATCCATCCACACTGCCTGATGCTGTGCCGTGCTGGCAGGTAAGCCTCTCAACTATGACCCTGAAAATAAATCACTTAGGACACCACACCTCAAGGTCTCTGCACTGTAACAAATTACCCCAAAACTCAGGGATTTGGAAAAGCAAACACCAACTGTTTCACACGCCTGTGGGTCAGCTCAGTGGGGGTCCCCAGCTTAGGCCTCTTGGGGGGCTGAGGTGCTGGTGTTGGCTGGGCTGTCACCTCGAGATCCTGGGGGACAGGAGGCTGGCTTCCAAGCTGACTCAGGGGCTGCTGGCAGAGACAGGTTCCCTCCAAAGCGAAAGCCCATCACACCTGAATCCTATTTGTGAGAAGCAAGAGGGGGGAGCCTCACCAGGAGGCAGGGACCCCAGGCAGCAGAACAGAGTTGCTAGTAAGACACCTCAGTGATGACAGGGGAGCCCAGGACAGTTCCAAGGCACACCGCTGTCCTGGAGTGACCATTCATTAACTCCCTCTGTATTCTCCGAAGTGCCTCAGTCTAGGTGATAGAACAGACAACGACTGCCCTCCTGACAAGACACCTGCACTGAACTGTTTTCACAGACAGACCTGAACGGCTGGTCTAACTGAGCCTCCTGCCCCTCCTCCCAGGCGCTCAGGTCCCTGTCATCCTGCCCCACGAGGCCCACACACAGCACCAGCCATCTGCCTCCCTTTGCCTTGGTCCACATTTTTCACCTTATTTTTTTTTCACCACTTAAGTGTTTTCTTACTTTGAAAAAACAATCCAGTGATTATATGTACCAATATAGCTCATGGGGTTAGATGGAATGCAGATTTCAGAGTACAAGTTGCTTATGAATATGTGGGTATATACTTTGTATATTAAGAGGCAACAGCATTATTCACCATTTATCATGCTTATTTACCAAAAATAATATAAGGCTGCTACCATGAAAAACTTCTTGAAAATCTTGCAACTTTTTGAAATTTCTGCATATAAAATGAATATGCCATGAATACAATGGTTTGCATTGGCCGTCTGAATAGTTTCTCAGACAGAGTGGTGGAAAATATATAAAACAGATTAAAAACAATTTTTTCTACATAGCACAGGGGACTATATTCACTATCTTATAATAACCTATAATGAAAAAGAATATAAAAATACGTGTGTGTATGTATAACTAAGGCATGATGCTGTACACCAGAAACTGACACAGTGTAACTGACTGTACTTCAATTTAAAAAAAAAAAAAGTTTTAAAAAGAAGGGTGGGGGGAGTGAGCTTAATCGGGAAAATGCTTCTCTTATCTGAACCGCATCACTCTTCTTTGAGGAACTGCTTTCCATTTTTTTTTCATAAACATTTCCTAAGGACAAAAGTATTCTGAACATATGGGCCATGTCTCTGTTTTGGATGTAAAACTCCTGGCATTTCGCTGACTTCATTTCATTCTGAGTCATTCTCTCATTTGCTATAAACATCAGGGTATTTCGATCAATTAGGAATAACTGAGATATTCTGAGCATAACACTGCTATCACTGTCTTTCCCAAATGGGTAACTGATTGCCCAATGGGCTGTCTTCCTAATTATTTTTAAATTTATATTTTCTGTTTATTCGTTGTTCCTGAAACAGATGGTCTGAGTAGAGTTTTTGTTAAAACTCCAGATGAAATGCTGCCTCGCTCAGCACTCGAGGTGGACTGAACAAAGACCGGCCCAGGCCAGGCTCCAGAGGGCTCGCTCCATGCTGCCGTCAGACCTTGGTCGCTAGTCTCATCTCCTGGAGGAGCTGTCATTGAGAACTTGTGATCCTTAAGCTCCTGCAGTTGCTCCAGCAGTGCAAGCGACAAATGAGCTCTCAAGACTTCGCCCCGTAGCACACGAAAAGCGTGTCTATGCACGCCTGGGACACAGGGCTGCACACCAGAAACTGACACAGTGTAACTGACTGTGCCCAGGTCGGCTGTGCTATGAAACTGCAGCTCACTGGTCTTACAGGTGCACATTCTCACACACACACACAAACATATTCATTCTTTGATATAAAAAAAGGATCAAATAATGATCAGATACTGCCATACACCAGAAGGCACTGGCCAAGACAAGCAAAATCTCTGCTCTCATGAAACTCAAATTCTGGTGACAGAGGCAGACAGACAGGTAAACAAGTGAAGAGCAATTTCAAGTCTCAGAGCCATGAAAATATAAATAATGCAATTCGACGGGCTAGAAGGTATGACAGGGGTGAAGACCAGTTTAGATCAGGAAGGATTTTCTGAGAGGGCAGTTTTGAAGCAGAAACAGATGTGCTGTGAGGGGACGATCAGTACGGACACCTGGGGACACAGCAACCCGGGCAGAGCGACTTCAGGCGCCAAGGCCCAGGAGCGATGAGATCAGTCCACCCTGTGGACAGGAAAGCACTGCTTGGGCTGGTGGGCGGGCTGCTGGGCGGGATGGTGGGCGGGCTGCTGGGCGGTATGGTGGGCGGGCTGGTGGGCGGGCTGGGCCACGAAATGGATGGGAGGCAGCTCCTGACACCAAGACCCTAAGGCTGGGTCTTCCAACATGGTGAGTGGCCACTGGGGCCTTAGGGCCCCAACTAGAGAGTCCGCCATCTTCCTGGACTTCCATTTCCTCAGCCTTATTCTGACTGAGTCACTTCCTGCACCAAAGCAAAGTGGCCTCCAGTCTGTCCAGCCCCCTCCACGTCCTGCTGTGCTCACACTGTTGAGAGGGCTGGCAGGAAGGTGGGTGAGGGGTGTCTGTCCACAATGTACAAAAGCCATTGTCTCCTACAGACCCAGACTACAGGGAGAGCCCCACGTTCCCAGATTCCTCAAATCTTCCACCAACTGAATTCCACACATCAACCTACAGGATTCCATCAGTAAAACAAGGTTAACTGAGCAGGGTCTTCCAATCTTGGCACTACTGGCCTTTAGACCAGAGCATCCTTTGGGCGGGAGGCTCTCCAGTGATTACAGAATTTTACGGAGTTCTTGGTCTCCACACCCCAGGTGACATTAAGGTCCACTGGACTTGTGCTCGTCAAGGGTGCTTCCAGGCACTGTCCAGTGTCCACCCTGTGTCCAGACCCCAGGCCATTCTTCCAGGCTGGGCCACAGAGACTTCCTCTGAGACCACGGCTCCCTCTGCAGCGGTCCCTCTCTTTACAGGTTACTGAGGTTAGCTTTGAAAAACTCACATACTCACTCTGAGTTTCAGCCTCTTTATCTTCAAAGCAGAAAACCGCCCCCCTCGTGGGTGTCTCACAAGGGTTAAACAGGAAAGTGCGTACAGAGTACACGACACAGTGATCGGTCGATGCAGCCAAGTTCCGTTTTTCCCAGCCCAGAGTTGCGTAGCTACTTAAAGGCAGACCCGAACTCAACACCCCACCTCTTAGCTCTATGGCGTCTCCAAGTGTCCTTGGCACTAGAGTTTTCTCCAGTGTTCTCAGATGCCCGTAACCAGCAGGCCCTTCCCTCTCTGGAAGCGGACCCTCTGCTTCCGCACCCCGACTCCCACAGGTGGAGGAGCAGGGGCTTATTTTACACAGGGGAGAAAACGCTGCTGCAGAAAAGTGTTACTTCTCTGAAGTTATTGCACCAGCAAAGAAAGGTTTTGGGTTTTGGGGTGTTTTTAATGATAATCTTCTTGACTTCATTGACATTCCAAACAAGGCTATTCAGAGTTTGTTAACAAAGACACCTGAGAGAGAGGCCAGTGAGGCTGAACTGTCACTTCCTCCAGAACCAGGGCCTCCTTCCAGAAGCCCACCCTCTCCTTTAACCCTTTACCTTGGCTCTGACCACAATGGAGGTCAAAGTCCAATCACGAAGGCCTTCCCGACAGAAGATCATCCTCCCACGTCAGTTTATTCTGATGCAGCTACGGGTATTTAGAGATGTCCCTGGGGAATGACAGTGGGGCCAGGCTTGTCTACAACCTCGGCTCCTGGTGCAGCCACTCTCCACTATGGAGAGTCCTCAAAAAACTAAAAGGAGACTTGCCCTCTGATCCAGCAGTCCCACTCCTGGGCATGCATCTGGAGGGAACTCTAATTTGAAGAGACACCTGCACCATAATGTTCATGGAAGCACTATTTACAATGGCCAAGACATGGAAACAACCTAAATGTCCATCCACAGATGACCGGATAAGGAAGTTGTGGTGTGTTTATACAATGGAATACAACCCAGCCATAAAAAAGAATAAAATAATGCCATTTGCCGCAACATGGATGAAACTGGAGATTGTCATTCTAAGTGAAGTGAGCCAGAAAGAGACAGAAAAATACCAGATGATATCTCTTCTATGTGGAATCTAAAAAAGAGAGAGCGAGACAAAGAATTTATTTACAAAATAGAAATGGACTCATAGACATAGAAAACAAACCTATGGTTACCAGGGGGTAAGGGTGGAGGAGGGATAAATTAGGAGTTTGGGATTAAGGAGTTTAACCCAAAACGGCATCCAAGTCTACCTGGACTGTGAGGGCAACAAGGACTGGGGCTGAAAGAGGCCCAGGACACTCGTGCACAAGACCTGGTCTGTGTGGTCGTTTAACCAAGATTGGGGGTTTTCAGCCCTTCATTTTGCTCTGTTTAAGCCAGGAGCTCTGTCTCCAAGTCAGACCACACCGAGAAGCCCCTAACCATGAAGAGACCGAGGCAGGGCTGCTTGAGGCCACGCGGGGCCTAGCCCTCACCCCTCCCAGGCACTGGCTGTGGGGCCCCTGAGAGATCCAAGTCTGAAAGCCACCAGCCACCTTCCGTCCTGTGGGTGCAAAGGCCTGTCTGGTGTCACCAGGGACACTGCCCAGGAATTACAGCGCCCTGAGGAGGGGGTCCCAGGAAGAAGCAAACGAGGAGTAAAAGTTAGAAAGGAGGGAGGGAGGGGACACGTGAGCTGATCTAAATCGTCTTTTATAACTCAAATAAAGGTTGATCTTATATTTTTAAATTTGCTTTTAACAGATAACGACTTCAGCACAAATTATAGGAAAGCGAAAAACATGAAAAGTTACAGGGGTACAATATATTCAGCGTAATTTTCAAAGGTCCTTTTTTTGTGAGGCATTACAATAAATTTCTCTGGATACAAAGTGACTTTGAAGTAACCTGTGCTGTGTGGCCGGCTGCTCTGTGAGGCGGGCAGAGCTATTATAACGCAACGGAAGGGTTCCTTGGGGCTATACCCACGTCTGCCCCCGAGTTCCAGAAAATCCTGCCTCCAAAATGCTCTAACAAGGTGCTGAAACTAATAAAGGGGTCATTGTGCACGTTGAAAGCCCTGCTGTGACGCAGCCCAGCCGTCTCTCGCCACATAAACGAAGCATACCCTGGACATACTCCCTTCTTTGGAGCTCTTTTTTCCCCATTCTTTCTACAAGCGCTCAGGATGAAATCTCTGCTCCTGAGAGATAAGGAGAAATGTTCACTTCCGGGCTCTTTCAAACAGAGCACACGGCACAGGTTCTCGGAGCACCCAACGTGTCAAGTACTTGTGACAGTTTTCAGAGCATCTGGTCCTCTTTGGGGTCTGGAGAAGATGCTCCCGTGCCATTCCAGGTGTGGTAGAAGAGAAAGCGGAGGGAGTCCGGGCAGAGGATGTTCAAACTGCAGTGACAGAAAGCACGGGCCCGTCCCCATCCTGCTCATCTGGCCAGGGCAGCCCAAGTCCCCGGCAAAGGCCCCCCACAGAGACCCCCACCCCGAGGGCCTGCAGCGGCTCCTAATGGGCCCTGTGCTCCACTCCTCTCCTCCCAGGGCAGCCCCTTCCCTCCTTTAGGATGTGGGCCCCTCCCACCTCTCCTCCCTGCTCCGCAAAGATACTCACCCACACCCCGGCATTCACAGACGCCACTGCCTTTGAAGATACCAGTCCTTGATCAGATGTGAATTTTGCGAACATTTTCTCCCGGGCTGTGGTTTGTCTTTTCATTCTATTAATTTCGTTATGTTTGCATCTGACTCAAGCCCCAGGGTGAAAGCTCATAGGCTTTGCCTCGGGGTCCTGGCAAAACCCTCCTCCCTCCAATTCTGGCGCATCAGCGCCATCTCCAAACACCAGCACACCACCCGCTGGCCAGCGAGAACCTCGTCTGTCACCCGACACTGGAGGGGAGGACCCTGGTCAGATTTCACTGGCGTTTTGCAGTTTGGTTGAAGGTGGCTCGATCAGTACTGGTGGCGTGACTAGGCGAGCACAGAGACCATGACGTAGGAGTGTAAGACTGATGGAGGCTGCAGGGTAAGGGTTTTGAGTCAGGGGTAAACTGTCATTTGATACTTTTTACTTAAGAGTTGATGGGTCTTCCTGGAAGTCCCTGAAATGAGCAATAAAGAGATCTGACTGGGCAAGAGTTTGCAGAGTAGCAACATCACAGCAAGGAGGACAGTGGAGCAGGTTGTGCACTGCACGTGGGTGGCTGGATCTAGCTGATGTCTGGCATACTCGCTGGGGGATGCAAACAGGCAGGAGGACAGACGGCTGTCAGATGGATCCCAGCAGACCGCGTCTCAGGCCCAGCTCAGTGGCACTGACAGCCTTCTCATCCTCCCAAGCCCTGCTTTCCAGACAGAAAACGCTGGCCAGCAAGAACGTTCTGGAAAGGTCCATGGGACATTGGCTCCTCTGCCCTGGCCCTTTGTTCCCCTGGATGACTGCATTTGCTTTCTCCTCTTCTAAACGGCAACCAGAAAAGGTGTCTACAAAATACCCCCACGACTGTATTAAGGGCACAGAACTCGGTGTGAATGCCTTGCTGCACGTGGGTTGTGTTCCCAGGATTGCTGTCCCGTGTAGTCTCTGAGGACTGGATGGGGCTAAACTAAACCAGAAGGCGACCCGTGTTTACTGCAACCATAGGAGCCCCCCAAGTCAGATCTTCTGAGACAGAGGGGAGGTGCGGGGGGGTCTCCCCATGTTCTCACTCACGGAGCTGGAATTCTCTGACGGCTACAGGAGGAGTATGTCTGTCTCTTCAACACAGCGTTCTGGTGACAGTGATTTTCCTGACTCTTGGTGTGAGATGTGCCTCCCCCTGGCAATGCCCCCACAGCTGTGTGTGGGGTCTCCCTGCCGGGACAGCAGCATGCTCTCTGGTGCTCACCTCATGCCCTGGCCCTGTCTGTCTCCCCAGCCCCACTGCCTCTCTTTCCCCAACCAGCTAACTCAGCTCCAGCCAACACCAGTGTCCTTTCTGTTATGCAGACATTCAGGGCCTGTTCTTGCCCCAGGACCTTTGCACGTGCTACCCTGTTCTCATCATATACTCCCTCAAGAGCCTTCTTTGACGGCCCTATTGAGAGCAGCTGCCTTCACCTCCTCCTAAGCCATCCTCTAGCTCGTGGCCCTGCTCATCAACGTCTACAATGATGCTGCATTACTGACTGGTGTAAGGGTTTTCTGTCTGTCCCCTCCCAGGAGAAGCCGGAAGTTCTCTTAAGGGCAGGGACATCATCCGGCTCATGCCTGTCTCCCTCGTCTTAGCGCAGAGCCTGGCGGAGAGATGGGCCGGCTCTCTGTCTAACGACTGAATGCAGAAGTTAGACTAGTGGATGCTCGGCGATCTTCTCCCTTATGACCGCCCTCCTGCTGGAGCCCTTCAATGTCCGACGAGGCGCATGCCGCAGCAGGAAGTCTACGGGCCAGTTTTATGCAGCGTCTTCCTGTTATAGACGCTGATGTGGAACAGGGAGGGTTTCTGCTGGGGGCTTCCCGCTGACCTTCCTTCCACTCCCCGCCCAGGTCGCAGCAGCAGCTCTGACGCTGGACGAGGCCCAGAAGGCTCCCCACCCCTGTGTGTTTCTGCAACACCTTACACTTCCTCTGTGGGATCCTCCGTCACCTTCCATGTAACTGTATGTCTTCCCAAGTGCCTGCAGACTGCCTGAGGCCAGAAGCCCCCCCTCTTCATTTCTTCCCATCTTTAGGACTGAGCCAGGGCTTTCTTCACAACAGGAGCGTTCATAATGCTTGTAAAATGAACAGAGGCTTTCTCTGCTATTTATTTTCTGATGACTTGAAAGATCTTTAAGGGAAGGTTTTCCCACATGCGCCTACGTTCACAGATGACACTCTACCCTCAAGTCTAGGACGCCCGGCAGAGGATGCGTGGAGCCAAGAACCACAGGCCCCAAGAAAATCTGCACGCGAGCGTTCTGGAGCGGGGCCCTTTTGCCTGTAGCATCTGTGGTCATTCCTTAAACCAGCAAACGGGATGCAGGTGAAATAATTAACTAAGCAATTTCAGTTTGATTAAACGCCGAACCAGAGCATGTTACTAACCCTCGGCGTCAGCTGCACCTCCACCCCAGTCCATCCCCGCCTCCATGAGCAAGCACGAGGTCTGAAGCCATCAGCCACTCCGAACCTGTTTGTTGCTGAGGGTGACCATTCTGATAGCAATTGAAACTTATTCCACCTAAAAGGTACGTGGCGTGGCACGTCCCCTCCAACCCCAGGCGTACTGCTCAAGAGGGGATTCTTGCCAGGAGGGGATGGTCAGGGAAAGGATCCCTTTGCTCAGAGATTTCCTAGAGACTGTTAACACGAGGTCTCTCTGACGCTGGCATTTTGCACTGGAGATCCAGGATTAAATTTGAACAAGTGATGACGTCTGTCTCATGTTCCCAAAGAAGACTGAGACGAGTGACACATGGGGTAACGCAAGACTGGAGAGACGGGCAGAGCGGGGCATCTGCAGAGACCTCCATCCTGTTCACCAGACACCACAGAGCACCCCTTTTCAAGCAAGAAACCCCTGAACTAAGGAGCAGAAAGTATGACAGGGGATCCAACCAATTGTTGAAGGAAATTGGTCCCACGCTGGCTGCAAGCCGTCCATGCACACGCAGCTGCGTGGAGTCCACAAAGCGCCAAGCACCACCGCACTGGATCATTTTACTTCTCAAACCCCACGAGGTGCGATCACTCTGCAAACAATGAGACTGAGGCTCACCCATCACGAGAGAAAAACATAATTTATAGCTACACGAGTTGATGGATGTTAAGTAAACTTTACTGGGTTGATCACCTCGCAGTAGAGACAGGTATCAAACCACCGTGCTGCACACCTTGAGCTCACGCGGTGTTACCACCAACTGTGTCAGTGAGACTGGGGAACACTGAGGCGCAAAGCAGTTAGGTGAGACTTCCACAGTCACACAGCTGAGAGGCAGCGGACAATCTATACTTTCTCTCATCACGCAGCCTACCTCCATGAACGTGAAAGGCAGGGAGGCACAAGCCTCCAGAGGGCGCTAGGGCCGAAATGGTGACTGTCCTGAAGGAGAGGCCCCTCAGGGGCCGGGACCAGGGCTGGGAAACAGACGCTGGAGGTGGGTGCTCAGGGAAGCGACCTGCAGAGAAGTGACCCGTCTCTGAAGGGTGACGTGTGCCTCCGGCTCTGAGAGACGCTTTTGGGCGAAAACGGACATGCAGAGGGAGAAAGTAGGTGCGTCTGAGCAGAGGGACCCCGCCCCAGCCTGCAGAGCGCGACAGCAGGCAGGGGACAGGCCGGGGGCGGGGACAGAAGCACAGACCCAGGATTGCAGCGGTCGGTCTCTTCTGTGACGCCGGCACATAGAACGGAGGTACAGAGAGGAACTCGGGCCCTCCAAACTCCCATCCCAGCCGCAGGCAGCCCCCACTCATGGTCCGTTCCACCCTCGAGAACCTCGCTGTGTCGTTACAACCAGAGCAGTTTCAAGAACCTTCCTCAGGGAAGTAGCCTCCCAAATTTCAGGCTTCCAGGCTTACAATGAATCATCAGTCTCCCGTGATCTAGTCAAAGAAGTATGTCTAAACGAACGTTGTGTCCAGCTTCTGCTATTTCACAGTGAGATAACAGCACAGGGTTAAACACTTTTACAGCTAAGATCCTTGCAACACCAGGAGACCTCCAAGACCCAGCGGGACAAACGTGTAAATTCAGTCTCCGGTTAAATAGATGTCAGAGCTGAAAGCTTCCTGGTTGCACAAACAGACATTCTAAACCCTGTTTGTTCCACTTACAGATAAAAACTCTGGCAAAAAAGTGGGTATTTTCTGTGCTTTCCAGAGCAATCACTTCCAAATTCTCTTTTCTTGTTTGTTCAGTAGGTAATCAGACTTCACAGTAAGCACAGATCTCCTGGTCTTCCAAAGCTAACTGAGTGTGCTAGTGGGATGACATAAAATCTCCAGTCTTCAGGTTTTCACACAAGCCCAGATCGCAACACTGCGGGATTAACGGTGCCGTGCACCTTCTCTGAACCCATCCTTTTGAAATGATGAGGCCGGTTTTCTGGGACAGACCAAGCAGCTCAGAGCTGAAGAAATTAACGATGAAATCGTTTCTGCCTTCTTGACCCTCTTACATAAAGTGGGTTATCCCCTGTTAGGCTTTTCTCGCGCTACTACTTAGAGGAGTCTGCGCGCTAGGCCGTCGCCCTGAGGACAGCGGCCCATTCACGCCGCCTGCGTCGCTTTCAGGGGTGGCTTTAGACCCAAGCGTGGACACCAGACAAAAAGCCCATCGACCTTCCCATGAGCCAGGTGGACGTCCCTCCTGGAAGCTGACCGACACCTGTCTCTCCGGGGCCCCCGCACAGTGCAGTGCTACCCTAAGTCTGTCGACTTGAACAATAATCCTCACGGCAGGCAGCTCACACACGAGTCCTCCAAGTTTACAGCCGGAGGAACCGGACGCCCACCTCCTGTGATCTCAGCAGGACTCACATCCGGCCCGGACCCTCTTCTCCGACACCTAAGGTGACTCCTGCCTGCACCGTCCCCACCTAAACACATCAGCCAGGACCTCCCAGGCCAGAGCCCAGAGCGCCCGGCTCTCCCACTCGGTTCCCGCCTCTCCCTCCCTTCACCACCTTCCGAACCCACCTCGTCCGGTTCAGCCTAGTTCACTGATGACCCCGGAACAATCCAAAGTGGACTTATAATGAAATAGTGAAGAGCCCCAGAGAAAGACTCCGCATTCTGGTGCTTAATTTAGACTGCATCCCAGCCCTCAGCTCTCAGACGTGAAACCACGCGAGTCCGATGCCTCCACTCTGTTCTTCTGAGCCACTGCTGGTCACCCAGCGTTCAGTGGTGCGCTGAACCTCGTACCCCAGAAGCTGTAAACTCGCACAAAGCCCCTCGTCCCGGGCCTTAACGGCATTCAGAGGTACCTGAGAGGCGCTAGTGAGACAGTCTGCCTTCACCAACGAATCCCCACTGTCTACCTTTCTCTCCCTGAGAGAAAAGAAATTTACTTCTGGTTTTGGCTAATTATTTTTTGTTTGTTTGAACCAACGTTGAGTTTTATATTGATTTTCTATTTTTTTAGCCAAATAAAGAGGAATCTTCCCCACTTTAAAAAATACAAAAAATAAATGTCTTTTATCTCCTGCCCATATAACCAGGTGGAAGTGATGCATCAATCCTGGCAAAAGTGTGGCCTGAATCCGGAATTGAGAGACGCTCTGGTCCCGAGCAAACGTGCCCCAGTCAACCCAGCCGGGGTCTCAACCCAATTCTGAGGCTGTCAGCTCAGCTTCTGCACACAGAACCTGTTCCACCACAGAAGGAAGCAGGGACTCCAAACCCTGATAACAGGGGCTGATGAGGAAAAAGGAGCTGGCTTTTCCGACCAAAGACCCAGTAAAGGGAACCACCTCCCTGGGGACCCGGGGCCTGTATTTCAGGGTCTTCAACTGTCATGATTGTAATCGGTTTTTATTCTGTATTTTCAGTTGCGGTGGGCACAGCGGTCTCAGACCGAACAGGCACGTCTACTGCACACTGGACGGACCACAGCGCAGGCGTCACACGCACACGCGCCGGGCAAACAGCAGGTTCACGTGACTCTCCGCGCTGCAGCGGTCTGGACCACGCGTGCAGTGCCTCCCAGGGCTCCTGCCCTGAGGAGGGCGAAGAAGAGGGTAAGGTCCTGACCAACCTGCCTCCTCTCGGCGGTAAAGGAAAATTCAGCACCCTGACATGGCCGGCAGAGCGTGCTCTCTGGTGGGGATGCCCCGGCCCCGTGGCCAGCACCCCCGACACGTGCTCGAGCAAGTGACACAGTCCTCAAGGGGCAACACGCACTGGATTCCGAAGCCTCCACGTGAGACAAGACTCTCCACAGCTCACTAATTTCTACACTGATTACTGACGAGGTTAAGGAAAATCTATTATTAAAATTCATTCCACCCGTCCACACTTACTTTTTTAATGTGGCCACAGGAAAACTTGGGGTTCCACTTGGGGCTGACATCGCAATTCCACTGGATGGGGCTACTCTTAGAACAGGGTGGGCAAACATTTTCAAAAGGCTAGGCAGTAAAGAGCTTAGACCTGGGGGGCCACACCGTCCCCTCGCAACTGCCCCACTCTGCCCTGAGGGAGCAGCGGCCGCAGGCTACGTGTGAACAGGTAAGCTCGGCCGTGTTGTAATGTAGCTGCCCAGGTGGTGGGCCCCTGGTGCAACTGGTGCCACAACCTGCTTCAGAGCATAACAGGCTTTTTAAAATTAACATGTTATTGTTCAACAGTCTGTTCTGATTTAGCAGGCTTAATGAGCCAATAATAAGGAAAGAAGAGAGCTTTCTGGGTCCCTTGGGGATGGAGGGAGCACGCTGCCGCAGCCTCACAGGGCAGAGGAGAGAGGACCCCGGCCCGCTCGTCCTGGGGGAGCCTGGTCCACAATCTCACCAGCATCTCACCACCTCTCAACTCAACCCCCATCAGAAGCAACCAGCCAACCCCTGCTCCTCGGGATGACAGGATCCACTCCCGGCCCCCGCTACAGCAACGATCTCACCCTCCTGGAAGGAGACTGCACGCAAAGGCTCAGGCACCAGGTGCCTCTCCCAACCCACTGCCCGTGATGCAGCTCCTCTGGGCGCACCACCTGACACGCCCCTGTGCCTCTCTTCATGCCCTGACACTAAGTCCCTTACGGCCAAAAGCTGCAACTCAAAGCTGCATCTGGACATGGTGACACCATTTGACTGGCACTATCTGGACCTGCTGTTGCAGGGACACTGGAGTTCCTGGGGAAAACTGCAAAGTGCAATTCGACACCCCAAGTCATCACGCCAAAGAAGTTCCAGAAAGAGGGGGTGGGAGGGGATAGTGCCTGAAACCTCTGCTCTCAATGGCAATGTGAGAAGAGAGGAAATAACATGGAGGAGAGGATGTTGAGCCCCTAAGGAGAACCACTGATCCGAAGCATCTGACGCGGAGTGGGTGGATGCCAGCTGGTTTTCCTGGAATCTCACCTAAAAGCAGGGCTTCACTGTCTCAATCAACTCCCCAAGTGCCTGCCAGGCTCCAGCCCTGGTATCATTCTGGATCTGCTCACACAGAAAGCAAAATGCGCCCACATTCAACGTGCTAGGAGGACGTCTTTCGTAGCAGACAGAGCTGATGAGTGGCTTTACCGTTGTGCCCACAGATGCCAGGGAGTCCCCTCACCAGGCAGGCTCACACAGACACGCACCGTTCACCGAGACGTGTTTCTCTTTACAAACACATTCGGAGCCTTGGTTACATTTTTCTCGATGAATGCCAATTAAGAGTTGCACATTTACTCCACAGACAATCACATTTTCCCCAACGGTGGCAAACGAGTAAAGACAGCAGTTCAACTGCCCGAGAGCTTCCTGGTACCATTTCTCTGCCCACTTTCAACAGTGAGGATCAAGTTACTGCTCTAGAAAATAAGCAAAACAAATCATTAGTGATATTAATCACTGTCAGTTTATTTTTCCTCCTCTTTTTTATTTAGTTAGGTGCTGACATGTGTAAGCTTTAAGTAAATGGAACGTCCACTTGTATTTTATTGCTCGTTACAAACCCTCAAACCGCAGCAAGGGTCTCCGTTTATGTTAGAAACAGCAAAATCGATGTGAATTCTGGAGCTGACAGTGACGGATGGAGGTCCTCACACAGACGCCCCCGGCTCTGCGGGACCCAGGCTGTCAGGAAGGCCGCTGCCGTGTGGAACACAGGCCACGTGGAAGCCAGTCCCCTGGCTGCTTCCCTCAGCTCCCACCGCACAAAGCCAACAGCGTGTACCCAGATCGAGCACTTTCTTGACCCAGAAGCAGACCCAGGAGCAACACCGTCTGGGGCCACGTGCAAACACACTCTGTGCTTGAGTCTGTGATCTTCGACCATGGCCCTGCCGCGGACTCGGGCACCAAGCTCAGGGCTGGGAGCCTGCAGAGGGGCTTCGCGGGAAGTCACTTGTCTCTCTGGTCCTGACCTTCTCACCCACAAATAGTGAATTGGGCTGAAAACACGTATTTTCAGGGTTAGGTGTCCAATGCTTGCTGTTTCCTGAGTCCCCTGAGGCTTTAAGAAGCTCACGCACCTTTTCAAGGTGGGAGATATTCTGGGAACTGCCTGCCACTGTCATCCTTTGAACCCACGTGTTCGGGTCTCACCAGTAACAAGGGATCCTGTCAGTGGTGTGGCCCCACACGGCTCCCTGAGTCCACCAGTGGAGGCACCGAGCCCTCGCTCGCCCTCCAGACGCCTTGCTGGGCCCTGGGAACCCAAGATCCGAATCCAACATCTGCTCACTCGGATCCCCCGTGTAGAAAGGGGGGATGTTTACGGAAGAAACAGCCCTGGGATGTGAAAATCCCTCACAGCAGAGGTGTGGGGAACGTGCCGGAGGCTAGGACTGCCGGAGCTCAGACGAACGGCTGCTTGTGGACGGAGCAGGAGGAGGGGCCCCAGGAGGATGCTGCACCCAGGCTGAGGGGAGGGGCAGCGGGGCTGGGCAAGGGCCTAGGAGGAGAGGCCTGTGGACTCGCATGTGGATCTTAAACATCTGTCCTGACACAGGGATGATATTTTCACAGTGATCCATCCGCTGAATAGAACTAGAGAAACTCTAAGTTACTATTCTTGCCTAGGGCTGACCTTTTTTCCTTAAAGATAACCTGTTTTTTAAAAAACAAAAACACGTACACTCTTCCCGTGAAAACGCACTGTGCGGCTGGGGAAGGGCGGGTTTTCGATAATGTTATCACCTCAGAGGGCTCGGCCTTTCAGCGCCCCCCAGCCTCGCCCGTCCGGTGAAGTGGCCCAGCCCACCTGCAGCGCAGGCTGAGCCGGGGCGGCTGGGACTCTCGAGAACCAGTGGTGACCCTGCCCTGCATCTACTTTCCACCCCTCAGTGGAGCCGGCCCTTCACCCTGTGGACGGAGCCTGTGTCTGCAGCAGCCCGGATGTTTGTGCCGACGCCCGCACGTTCCCACAGGCCGCGGGACACATTCTTAAAGCAATTGTCAGTGGTCGGCTTGGGTTTGGCACCTTCAGAGCAGAACGCAGCGCATCACCCCCTGGAGCCCTGAGACCCGTGGACCACGGCCACCAGACTCAGCCACGAACATACGGCGCTGCTGCTTGTGATCTTCCGGCAAAACCATGACACGGGAGCAGGAACCTTCGCCAAGCATGCCGCAGGGTTTCACGCACGGGCCTTTGTATTGCTGGAAGTGCTCTGCACACGTCGTTTGCAGAGGTTAGTACCTGCCTGAGGCCATGGGGTTAGGAAGTACCGGAGCCAGGACCGAAGGAAGATCAGACGGCTGCCTGGCAAGACATCCAGGCTGTGTGTCCCTGGGAGACACCAGCCGAGCAGGAATCAGCCACTTAGTTCAACTTGCTGCTAACTGAACTTGGAAGTTTTTTTAAGTGAAGAGGTCCCTGCATCTCTCATCACCTCCCAAAACACACTGTCTCATGGCCGTCCCTGGCCCCCCCCCCCGCCCCTGCGACACCTGGTCCCGCCTGCCCACCACTCACCGGGGGTCTAGAGGGCACCACCTATGGAACCAGCCTACTTCACTCCATTAGCCACCAAATGCTTACTTTTAATAACCGCTCAGAAAACCACATGTGAAGGGCCTGTCGAACCCTCTCAAGCCCAGACATCAGCCGTGGGGACTCATAGGGCTTCCCTGGAGGGACCCCCACACCGGGAAGGCACGTGCGGGTACCTCCATGCTCGTTCGGGGAGGACGACATCCCCTCTGCTCTCAGCAGAAGCACGTCCACATTCCTAACGACCCATGTTCTTTCCAGAAAATTTGTTTCAATAACGCATGTAAGAGGCCGGCTCACGTAACACCGCAGCCCAGCATTTTTTGGTTGAAGAATAACTGCCACACAGTATCGTTCCAGTTCCGGGCGCACACCATCATTATTCGCGTCTATCCACACTTCAAAATAGTCACAACGGCGTGTCTTGTTATCTTCTGTGTGGTTTTGGTATCAGGGTCATGCTGACTTTGTAAGATAAGTTTGGAAGTGTTCTTTCCTCTTCAATTTTTTGGGATAATTTAAGAAGGGTAGATATTAAGTTTTCTTTAAACGTCTGGTAGAATTCACAAGTGAAGCCATCTGGTCCTAAAGTTGCTTTGGGGAGTTCTTAATTACTTATTCATTTTTATTACTACTAATTGCTAAACTCGGGTTTTCTTTTTTTGTATTATTCAGTCTTGGAAGATTGCGTGTTTCTGGGAATCTATCCATTCCTCCTAGGTTGTCCAATTCGTTGGCATTTTATTGTCTGGAGCAGTGTCTTATGATCCCTCGTATTTCTTGGTATCATGTTTTATTTTATTTTTTATTTTATCTCTTTCATTTGTTATTTTATTTGGGCCTGTTCTTTTCTTGGTGAGTCTGGCTAAACGTTTACCTGTTTTGTTTATCTTTTCAAAGAATTAGCTCTTGGTCTCGTTGACCCTTTCTACTTTTTGTCTCTATTTTCTTTCTCTCTGCAGTGAGCCAGATTTTCTTTCTTCTACCTACTCTGGGTTTTGTTTGTACTTCCTTTTCTAGTCCCTTAAGGTGTGAAGTTAGTTTGTTTATTTGAAACTTCATTTGAAATTTGAAGTGTGCTTTTATTGCTATAAATGTCCCTTTTAGAACTACTCTGGCTGCATCCCATTGATTTTGGAAAGTTGTGCTTCCATTTCATTTGTCTCAGGCATTTTTTATTTCCTCTTTGATTTCTTTATTGACCCATCGGTTGTTTAGTCTCCACATGTTTGTGTTTCTTCCAGTTCTCTCCGCGTAAGCGGGCTGTTGCAGTCCCCTACTGTTACTGTATTACTGTCAGTTTCTCCCTTTATGTCTGCTAATACTTGCTTTATGTATTCAGGTGCTCCTGTGTTTGGGTGCATAAATATTTACAAGTGTTGTATCTTCTGGTTGGACTGATTCCTTTATCACTGCGCAATGCCCTTCTCTGTCTCTTGTAAGAGTCTGGTTTAAAGTCTCCTTGTCTGATGGAAGTATCACTGCCTCGGCCTTATTCCACCTCCACTGGCACGGAATGCCCTTCTCTATCCCTTCGCTTTCAGTCTGTGTGTGTCTTTAGATCTGAAGTGAGTTTTTCATGGGCAGCATATACATGAGCCTTATTTTTCATCCATTCAGTCGCCACGTCTTTTGATTGGAGAATTTAGTCCATTCACATTACAGTTATTGAGAAGCGTGTACTTACTGCCATTTCACTTAGTGTTTTCTGGTTGCTTTTGTAGTTTTCCTCTGTTCCTTTCTTCTTCTCTTGTTCTTGTCCCTTGTGTTTTCATGATTTTCTTTAGTGTTATGTTTGGATTTCTTTCTCTTTATTTTTGTGTCTCAAGCATAGATCTTTAGTTTGTGGTTACCCTGAGGTTCTTATATGACGATCTATACATAAGTCAGTCTATTTTAAGTTGATGATCGCTTAAGTCCAAATGCACCCTAAATGCATTACATTTTCACTCCACCCTTCCCATATTTTACATCCTTTATTTTGCATATTCAGAACTTATTTATAGTCACCTTTACCACTTTTGCCTGTTACCCCTCATACGAGCTTCGTAAGGGGTGGACCCACCACCTTGGCCATATATTTGCCCTTACCGGTGAGAGCCTTTTCTTTCAGACATTTCCTTATTTCTAGTTATGGTCTGTTCTCCTCCTCGTAAAGAAGTCCCTTTAGCATTTCTTGTAAGGCCAGTTTGGTGGTGATGATCTTCTTTAGTTTTTGCTTATCTAGGAAACTCTCCCTCATTCATTCTAGTCTATATCATTCAATTCCGAATGATAACCTTGCTGGTTAGAGTATTCCTGGTGGTTAAGTTTTTTTTCCCCGGCACTTTGACTATATCATGCCACTCCCTCTGGCCTCCGAAGTTTCTGCTGATAAACACACTGATAGCCTTACGGTGGCTCCCTTAAAGCTAACTAGCTGCTTTCCTCTTGCTGCTTTTTAAATTTTCTCTTTATCTTTAACGTTTGACATTTTAATTATAATGTGCCTTTGTTTGGGACCCTTTGTGACTCCTGGACCTGAACTTCTGTTTCCTTCCCCAGGTTAGGCAAGTTTTCAGCCATTATTTCTTCAAATAAGTTCTCTACCCCTTTATCTTTCTTCTCCCTCTGGGACCCTATAATGTGAGTGTCAGTGTGATTGATGGTGTCCCAGAGGCCCCCTAAGCTAGCCTCATTTGTTTGGGTTTTTCCTTTCTTCTTTTTGCTGTTCAGCTTGGGTGATTTCCACCACTCTGCCTTCCAGACCTCTGATTTGTTCTTGTGTGTCATCTCATCTTTGTCAAGTCCTTCCAGCATATTTTTCCTTTCAGTTATTCTAGTCTTCAGCTCCAACTGGCCTTTCTTATACTGTCTGACTCTTTGTTGAAGTTCTCACTGTGCTCCTCCATCCTTCCCCCAAGCTCACTGAGCATCTTTGTGATCATTACTCTGAGTTCTGTGTCAGGTAGAGGACCTACCTCATATCATTAAGGACTTGTTCTTTCACTTGGAACATATTCCTCTGTTTCCTCGTTGTGCTGGTTCTCTGTTTCTGTTTCTGTGTATGAGGGGAAGCAGCTACCTCTCTCTGTCTTGAAGGAGTGGCCCTGTGCGGATGATGCCCCTTCTCACTTGACCCTGCCCTAGCTCTCGGCTGTCTCTCAAACCATTGTAGCTGTCTACACTGCCACACTTAGTCTTGATAAGCCCTTGTGGTTGAGGATGTGCCAAGACCTGTCAGTGTTCCAAGGGGAGGAATCTCACTTAGCACCTAGTTTCAGGCTGATTAGATGCCAGACCCCTAAGGCAGCAGCTTTTAGAGGGTGCAGACACACAGTCTTGTGGGGCCACATCATGATTGCTGTCAGCCTCCAGGCCAGGAGTTGTGGAGATGCCCCTGGGTAAGAGATGCAAAACTCAAGGCTCCTGATGAGTGTATAAGCTCCTTTCTGGGGAGCCCTGTCAAGCTATAGTGAGGCCAAGGGATGCACAAGGGTGGTGCCCCCGTGCTTACTTTCCCCGGGGTCACCTCCTGAGCCTCTGGCTGGGAGGGAAACCTGCAGCCTCTCCCTCAGGACCAAGCTCCAGGCTAAGGAAATAGGCCTTTTTCACAGGAAGACTGGGGCTGTGCTTCTGTCCACCTTCTGTGCCCTGGGGTAGTGGCCAACAAGAACTGTCTTCATGACTGTCACAGTCTTGCAGAGCTAGGGAACGCCAGCTCCCTCAGTCCCCAGGGCCAGGTGACAAAGGGGTGTCCCCTGTGTGCACCGTGCGCTGGCTTTGGGCAGCTAGAGAATGCGGGGCAGGGCTAGCTCTCTTGCTTGGAGGTGGGGGAGACCTGACTTGACCGCGTGCACCCAGGGCTTCAGCACAGCCGCATGACAGCGCCTTGTCTGTGCACTCTCAAGGGCTTTAGGTGGGGAGCCCGGGGATGCCCGACAGCTAATGCTCACCAGCCCCAGACTGGAAGCCAGGCATCCGCTGAGTGCTCGCCATCAGGAATGTGGCAGGACAGCCCCAGGCTCGCGTACCTGTGCTGGTAAGTTAGACGGGTGTGCAGTGATGGTCTCCACTGGCTCCTGGGTCTGCAGGGGCCGTTTCCATGGCCCCTGCCCCTCCACCGACGTGCTCAGACTCACAACAGGTGCCGCTGCTTGTGGGGCTGAAACTACTTTACTCTGTGGCTACTGCACTGGTCTCCGGTCGAGCAAGGGGGCATCTCGGTCTGCTCAGGCACTTTGGACGCTTGGATGCCAGCCCCTTGGTTTTCTAAGCCAGACATGCTGGGGCTCACTTCTCCGGTGCAGATCCCGGGGGCTGGGTGTCTGAAGCGGGCATGCCCCTCGATCCTCAGGCAGGAGCTCCTGCCTGGTGAGACCATCCTGCTGTGCGCCACCAGGGTGCCTGCGTCTCCTACCCGTCTCCACGTGGCCCTTCATCCTCCACGTAGAGCAGGTGTCCCACCTTCAGAGGGAACTGATCCACAGGCAGCCATCCACTGCTGTGTCCCTGGGGGGAGGAGAGTACGGACTCTTCCTACATCACCATCTTGACCTCCCCCTATAACCTGGTGCCTTCTTACAACCGCCTTCTGATTCTGCCTCCGCCCTGTGCAGCACTGGTTGGAAACAGCACAGTCCTGAGTCTGTAAATGGCACCATTAGACGATAAATAACAATTCATCAACTTGCTCAGCATTTATGTAAATTTAGAAGATAAAGAACCAGAAAGTGCACACAGGCCCCGTCTGGAGAGAAAGTCCTCAAAAGCACTGGTTATGACAGTAACACTAACCCAGCACAGTCACTGTCCCAGCAGCCGTGACCAGTCCTGTAAAGCTCTGTGAAATCAGTCTAACTTCGGGTAATCCTCCTATTAATCCTGTGAGAGAACCGCTAGTGCCACCCCACCGAGGACTCAGGGGTGCGAGGGGCGCGGGAGACCACCAGGTCTCGTGGAGGCCGAGCCCAGCTCCAGATTCAGAGCGTGGAAGCCATGCCCTACACAAGCCCCCTGTCTGCCCAGGAAGGAGCACGCCACACGGCCACACAGGCCCGCAAACGCCACCCCCTCAGCTACTCCTTGGAACCCCGCTTCCCAATCCCCACATCCGTGAATTCCAGGCTCATCGTAGCAGCATGCTTTACTTCAGGCCATGATCACAGGCCACTTCCAGTCTGCCCGCGGGTGAGACATCCCTGCCCTGCTGCAGCGTGCCTGCGCTCCAACAAATAGGATAAGCACATGAGGGGGAGGGAGAAGCCATGCGGGCAGCTGGTAACTAAAGCCTTTTAAAAAACCCTCAGAAAATGTCACGCCCAAACGTCGGTTCAGACTGCGAAACAAAGCTTTGAGGAAATTCCGGGAAAATTTCATCTTCTTTGTGTCTCCCAAGAAAATTTCATCAAAGTCCTTTTGGGTAAAGAATCCATTTCAGTTAGCTAAGCCATTTACGAGACCTGTTTAATCTAAAACACAAATGCAATGAAAGTATGATACAGAATTAAAGGCAAGATACTTAAAGATGACTTCTCAGGAAAATTTGCAACAAAACATGAAATTATAGGTGACTCATTCTTCCAACTCTTATGACTAAAAAGAGGCACGTGGCCAGCAGCCGGCCAACAGGACGCGGTGTGAAATGCCTGCCGTGCCCACGGGCTTCTCTGAATTTGAAGAAATTCTTCCTCCTTTCAGTCAAAGGAAGTTTGAAAGCTTGAGAGCTTTGTGGTTGTCAGAAGCTATACAGCAAACCTAAAACACAGAATCAATTTGTGTTCCGGAGGTTTTCTGGTCTTTTTATGAAAATAAAACCAAACCACAAAATCTCTTCAGATTCTTGAGGCCACAAGGTCTCATTAGAAACCAAAGCAAGAGTTTTCTTTCAAAATTGTACCCAAAAATTGTTATGGTGAATGATAAATCCCAACCAGTCTCCATCTGGGGCCAAAACAGCAAGGAGAAAATTACAGTACATATTCCATCTTTTGAATGAAAAAAGGCCCCTGCACCTCTGCCCGTTCTGATGCTTCTGGCGGAGTGAACACCCACTCCTGACGAAGCCCTGGGCGTCCTTCACGACCCGGCCCGATGTCACCCCCATGCAGTCAGGGCCAGTGCCGCCTGACTCAGCAGGAGCTAGGCAGCCTCCCCAGACACACGGATGCACTTCCGCATCCTCTCAAGGTTGGCTGGCGTTGTATGACGTGTGACATCTAACATCACAGTGTCTTCAAGCACCTAGATCACAAATGCTTCCCAACTCACATAATAGCTGGGATCCTGGAGGCCCTAGACAGTGGGAACTTAATTTAGGGTTTTTCCTGCTGCCACTGTGTCCACACTGGGGTCCTCACCCACGGTGACCTGGGAGCATTCAATGCCAGGACCACCTGCACGCCTGCGGTTCCCCTCTCTGAGCAGGCCCAGACTTTACTAGACTTTTGCTGACAGTCCTTACTCGAGTGTGGCAAAGGCAGTGGGCTGAGTGCCAGAAGACAGAAGGTTCCAGAACAGAAGCTACAGGGGCATGTCCTGCAGGAGGTGTTTTCCCCAGCGTCGCCTGTCCGCCTATAGTCATGTTGGGCGTGAGTACCGGGCACCCCAACCCCTCCCCCGTGCCTTTCTGCCCCGCGGAGGGCGAGGCTAAGAACTGCCTTTCACAGACTCCCTTCCAGCTAAGGTTCTGATGATGTTGAAAGTCACTGCGACTTTAAAGGCGGCAGCAAGGGAGACGGGGGACTGGTGCCTTGTGGCTTTTTCTGTGGCCGCGTCCCCACGCCCAGGCTCCAGCTCGCTGGGGTTAAGAGGCAGTCGTATACAGACTCTGCTTCCCGTGTCCGTCCCCGGATCGGGGCAGGGCTTCATTCTAGGCATGATTTCCAAAGGCCTAGAATCGAGCCGGGCTCGGCCGCCCTTCCAACAATTCTGTGAGCTCCCAACTCCCTAAAAAACAGACATTTCTGCTTCCAATACCTAAGGGAGATTCTGTGTGCTGCTCTAAACCTTAACTGGCAAAAGAAACAGGAAAAATAAAAACACCCACATCTGTACACTTGACTGGCTGCTTTACAGATTAGCTGGTGGGGCATGAGGCTTGTACACATCGAACACTGCCTAGCTCTGCTCAGATCCAAGAGCCGTCCAGTCACTGCGCTGTGCCCTGCTGCACACTGAAGCCCCGGAAACCATGCCCAGCAGGTGATGACGATACAGTTGCCTCTGTTGGGTACTGTATTTATGGATGGAAAGTGGCACTAGTACACTTGTTATCTCCAGAAACTCACTGACACATTCAATAAAGAACCTGAGTGGGTCCCAGCTAGAAGCCACTCGACCTAAATAGTTCAAAGGAACAAAAGCAACTTAGAGCTAATCAAGGTGAGAGACAGAGAGACACAGAGAGACGCGGAGACACAGAGAGACACAGAGACACAGAGAGACACGGAGACACAGAGAGACAGAGAGACACGGAGACACAGAGAGACAGAATGAAGTAGGGAACAAGCTAGTAAATACATTGTAAGAAGTTTTGAGTTTTCAAGAATCAGATATACCAAGAATTCAAGTGCTATTAATACTGGCCTTCAAAGTCAGTTAGTTGAAGCAGAACTGTATGTCACAGCCTTGATGAAGCCTTGTATGTCTTTAGAAAGAAAATAAAAAGCTAGTATCACTTCCTACAATCAGATCATCGTAGAGAAATGGGTGCACCTGCATTTCTTTACGACAATAAACTAAATTTATTAAAGTAAAATACTGTCTAAAAGGAATATGAGACTACAGACGAAGCTCCGTCACCTTGAGTCTCTAGAGAAACAGGACAAAGATGTCACTCAGTTCGTGTGTTCCCAGAGCCTGCCAGTCATGCCAAGCACAGAGTGGGCCTTGAATAAAAGTCTGACGGGGAATGATAGGAAGAAGAAATAAATATATTTACTTGGAATCTGTGTTCATGCAGACTCTAGAGTTACAATGGAAATTTGTTAAGAATTAAACAATTCAAAATAAAAACACAATGAAAGCGAGTTCTGAGGAGAGACATGGAATTCACTGAGTATCACTCAAATGATTAACTCACAGAACCCTAAAGCAGAGGAAACAAAAAGGTGACCTCGAAAGAAACCAAAAAGTCCACAACATGAAATAAATTTGACTGCCAGGTACTAGAAATAGCAAACCAAAGTGGATGGGCCGCTTGAGAAACTGGCAAAAGAATCGTAAAAATTCCAACCCCTTGACAAGATAGGAAATGGAATAAACACAGAATCAAAGGAAATCGATAGATACTGAAAACTCCCATGTGAAATGTTGAAATTCTGGTTCCTAATAATAAAATCAGCTGTTCTAAATACTGACTATATTCCTAAGAGTTCTAAAAAATTACTTTATGGCTCAGTAATCAGTAGGTTAAAAATAGTACCTTAAAAACAAAGCAAAACTAGTCGAAAGCAACTTCTAAGATGCCTTCAAAAGCTGGTGGGGTCCCAGCCTCCCCCACCTTCCTTCTCAGAGCTCCACACATCAGCCGCCCCTGGATTCTCGAAGGTGGGGCTCCTGGTCTCCTGCTCAGGTTGGCCTCCCCTACTTCTGCTGCAGAGGCGAGGGGCTAGTTAGTTCTGCACCCGGACCGTGAGGGCAGGGCCCCACTCTCATCCTCATTCCTGGCCCAGTGACATCTGCTTACTGGAAAGGTCTCCACACATGTCTGTCAGATGAAAAGATGACTGAACAGACAAGAACTCTGCTGGGGACAGGCAGGAAGGGGTGGAACCAGGGAAGAAGCTGGCCTGGCACCGGCCACATCCTGCCCAGAGGACCCTGAGAGAGGCCAGGTGAGTCAAAATGGGCCCCAGGCATCTGAGAAAGGGCTTGTGTGGGGCACGTGGCCAGCAGACAGTTCTGCCTGGAACCCACCCTAGTGTGACTGTCACCAAAGCTCTTGACAGCCTCAGAAATCATAAGTAAATGTCATTACACTCCTAGAAACAGGGAATACAAAAGGGTCTCAAAGAAGTGGTTTTCATGAGACTTGAGGATCGGAGCACCTGTAGCAGGTCTCATATAACGTACATCAGTGCTCGAATTCATTGCTGGACACAGTTTTATGGCAGGGCTGAGCCAGGAGGCACTAAGTTCTAGTGACACGTTGTCATAAATGAGGGACCCAGGACACGCAAAGGACCTCTCACCCCCAGCCGTACTCCCAGCACTGTGGATGGTTTTGATACGGACTTCTGAAAAACGTTTACATTTTGGGTAAAAGACACAAAGACACACCCACTTTCAATCCAGACCCTTGTCCGGAATAAACCACAGAAGACCAACGGCCTCAGCGCCCAAGATAAAAACAGGCACTGTGTGACCATGGGCTCTGGGAGGGCTTCCTGGAAGAGACCGGCTGCAAGGAGAATTTAGGAGAAAATGTGTGTGCATTAGAGAGACCCCAAACTCAAACACCCAGAGATACATGAGAAAAGGCAAAACCGAGTGTGTTTACAGGGCCGCCTGAAGGCTTGAAGAGGAGCTGTCCTTTAGGCTTATGGCATTATTTCCAGAATTAGGAAACTTGCAAGACATTAACTAAACTCACGCTGATTTTTCTTTTTTAAAAATGAAATGGCAAGGTCACGAGGAGGTATTTAGCTCAGACTCCGCTGTCGATGGCCGCCCGCCCCTCAGTTTTCCCCATGGCTCCCTCCCACACCACTGAGAGCCTCACACATGACAACATGCCCATATTCCACAAATAAAAAGCCAGCAGAGTCGGCAGTCAGAGTAACGGACACTTGCCACCCGGCTCCTCCCCACACACAGACAAGTCATTATCCGAACAGGGCCGTGAGGCTGGGGCTCCCACCTGTCCAGACGGCAAAAGCAAGTCTCTACAAAGCAGAAATCTGAACGAAACGTGTGCAGAAGCTCATGAGATTAACTGTACAGAAGTGGAGCTGTTTGGAGGCCCACAAGCCATCTTTCCCTGCACAGCCGTCAAGGTGACAGTCCCTTTGTCTGAAAACGCACACTGCCTCGTACTAAATGCTTAACAGCACCGGCAACAAAGCTGAATTTTCATGCTTCTGAACCACCTCTGCTATGTGTGTGTGGTGTGTGTGTGTGTGTGTGTCTGTGTGTGTGTGTGTGTGTGTCTGCGTCTGTCTGTCCATGTCTGTGTCTGTGTGTGCAAACCTGCACACTCAGCTGTACTCCAAATCCAAGAGCCACAACCACGTGGACTAAACTACAGTTGCAAAGATGAGGCTTGATCTTACAATCCACATCCGCTGGTCTGTGTCACAGGTGGGTGACAACCTCTGCACACAGGTGGATGCTTCCCATCAGGTCCCACAAGACAGGCAGGACACACTGGAGGCTGCCAGGTCTTCGGGTTGTGTGACATCACAGAAAGGATGCAGGTCACACATCTTCCAAAAACACGGATCCTGTTTAGGGCCTGCCTTTCTCGCCCCCTCTGCAGCTGTCTAACCATGAAAAGCCAGGAGAGACATCACAATGCAGTTATTTTTTACACAGGGCACATTCCATAAAACCCGAGCCTCTTGGGCGGAGCTGACGGTTCTTTACGGCTAATCCCACCTCTCATCTTTCTCCCGCTCTCGTCTCCCTAATCCAGCGACACAGCCGCCGTCTCACCAGCCTCCGTGGCTCCGGGCCTGCGGTCCCCCCACTGCGCTCAGACCTAAAAGCGGCACGCACGCCTCCCCGGGGACCTAGAGGGTCAGGGCCTCCACCCCAGCTCAGACTGTGGGCTGTGCAACCCCAACCCCAGGAGCCCAGCTCTGGTGCTGAAAGTCAAAGACATGTGTCTCTTTACGAAAATGTGCACGCAGCCAGTTACAGTCTAAGCAGACAGCTGCCGGAGCCCCCGGGGAGCCGCGAGCCCCGCGCTGATCGGAAAGCAGGCGTGAGCTCTGCATGCTGCTCACAGCGTCCTAACTCGCTCAAGGTCTCCATGGAGAGACCCCAGAAGTGCAGGGTTTACCAATATCTCCTGGGATTTCATTATCTTGTTAACAACCGTTAAATGAAACAGACGAGGTTGAAGAAACGATCACACGCGACTACGGGTGACATCCAAAAAGCAGAATGACCAGAGGAAAGGAATTGCCACTGTCTGTCTGCTCAGAGACGGGCCAGCTCTGCCCGGAGCCTCCACGTGTCTGCCTGTGTGTTGGGCGGGGGACACCACCACACCCAACATGGCCACGCCAGCCCTGCCAACACTCAGACACTGCGTGTTCTATCTGTTTCATGGACAGATTGTGACAAGTCATTGGCAGTGCTTCTGAAGTGCTCTGTAGTCACTCGAGAAATGCAGGGGTGACGTTCCACCACGTCTCCGGAGGCGACCCTGGTCACCGCTTGGGTTTCACACAGCAGCCCTGGAACCAAATGAGGGGAAAGGGTTTCCACGTCTCTGGGGAGGGGGCACTAAATTAGGAAGCAAAGGATTCAATAGACGCTAAATACTGAAAATGTCTAAGCCCCAGCTGCCTCTTTCCATCCTAATTCAGTACAACCCACCAAATGTGCCAGCGCATCAAAGCACCTCGCCTCAAATCCCTGCGGGTCCTCCTGCCCCAAGTTTCCATCTGTGGATTTGATGTACGTGGGTCTATAACCTGCTGGCCTAATTATATCTTCCAAGGGGGCGCACACTTCCCAACACACACACACGCGCACACACACACCCCTTCCTCCTGCCTGACCTCCCCAGCCCTGGAGGACCAGCTTCCCGCTCAGAAAGAAGCCCCTCCTCTCTTGCCGTGTGGTTCAGGACCCCTTCTCTCCGAAGCACACAGAGAACGAGACAAAGCGGCCCTGGGACCTCACACGGGCTACTGACCCCGACCCGGCACCTGTCTGCTGCGAGCTGAGCCCCGCCCCTTCCAGGACCCCTTGTGAGGGACACCGAAGAACTTTGGAAAGCCTGGAAACAGCTAAACGTGTGGGCGTGGCTCCCTGATCAAGCCAGCGGCAGCTTCGGGGCGTTCCTGTCTTTCGAGGCGATGTCACTGGGGGTGACTCCTAGAATTTGCCTTGTTTTATCTTGTCCACGGAAGAATCCTGCGTGTCTCGAGAAGGCCCCAGTTACCAGCCCCAGAGCAGTGCTCCCGGCTCCCCAGGGCCGACCTGAGGCAGCGGTAGCCCAGGAGCAGACCCCACTGCGTGGCCCTAAAATTCTACATTTTTATGAGCTCTCTTTAAGGAAAAGAACACAAAATTACAAGCTGAAAATTCAGTACAGGCCCTGAGAAGGGGCCTGGACAAGTGAGACGTCTAAACTCTTTTTCATTAGCCTCGTGGTAAATCTGCGTCTGGACTGCTCCCCGATAGGTGGAAAATCCACTGGGGACGCGGCGGAGGTCCTGTGGTCTCCCCATGGCCCTCAGCGGGATCCCGGTCTGCAGGCGGCGTGCGCGCAGACGTGCTGTAGCCGGGCTGAGCCCTCCGCGCTCACCTCCTGCTCCCACCTCCAACAACACACGTTAAACCACGTCCATCGACAGCTATTCCGAGGCACCTCGGTTCAGAGCGCTTGCCAGGCCCCGGGCCAGGGCAGCTGCAAAGGCACACGGGGCGGGGCCTGGCTCCGGGGCCGCAAGCTCCACAGTGGAGAAGGAAGACGTGCAAACCAGTGACCGCAGCCAGGGGGAGGTGCTGGACTCGGGTAGGCTGCAAGCCCTGTGGGCAGGGAGGAAACAACAAGTCCTGTGCCTGCATAGGAGGCGGCGCTGAGCGGACCTTCTGAGCAAAAACGGGGACCAAGGGGCGCACAGGGGACGCGCTGCTGGACTGCAGCTGGTCCGGGGCCCTGGAGCCTGGGCTGCGGTCACAGTGGGGCAGGGTGGGGCGGCCATGGAAACGTCATCACAAGGCGGCCAGGAGGGGCCAGCTGAGCCCAACAGGCAGACTGGGGTTGCCAACAATCACGGAATACACCGTATCCAGCAGAGCCCCTTCGTGAAACGTCGTCTCGCCAGATTTAAAGTGGGAATGGTGGCCAAGGGTTACATGTTCATCAAGCAGTTACTCCATCAACCCGTAGTGGCTAACCGTGCCAGCCCCACGCTACCCTGAGCACAACTGCGAAGGACAAGAGCCCTTCCCGTGGAGCCTGCAAGTCAGGTGGGAGGGGAGAACCAGGGCCCCGGGCAGCACGAGAGCCGCCAAGTGTCCACGGGCTCCACACGGACAGTGAGCGCAGAGGAATTCAGGAAGGGAAGGGTTCCAGCAGCTTAGAGCATTGGGGGCCTGGGCTCTGCACGTGTCCCGGCCGGAGCCCAGGCCGGAGCTGGAGGTGGTTCTGGGCTGAATCACACAAGGACCCCCCAGCCCGGCCCAGCTGCAGCGTTCACTGAGCTGGGGTCCTCAGGTGGGTCACTGAGTCTCCCTGGGCCTTGTCTGCCCAACTACAAAACGAAATAGCTTCATCCCCGTGTTTCAATGTCCTGCAACTGGATTTGATGGAGCAGAGAGCATGGATTACAGACTGTACACCTACTCAAATGCGGTAGAAAAAAAAAAGAACGTGGACAAAGAGCTACTTTTCTAAAAGGTAGTTGGGAGAGGGGGCCAGCTATTTGGATGAAACTTTCTCTGCTGCGTCCCTGAGCCAGGTGAGCACCCTGCTTGCGAGAGCCCCCCGCCCGCCTCCTGGGAAGATGCACCAGCAAAAAGACCCCGACTCAGCCAGGCTGGAGTAGAAGGAACGACCGCAGGTTTCAGGGCCAACAGGCTCTCCACGGGGGAAGTTTCCAGCGGCCTCTGAAACCAGTCCTGAGCACGTGGGTCCAGGGGACTGTTTACTCGCTGCTGCTCAAGGCAGCCAGCCTCCGGCCGCCTGGGTCTCACCAAGCACCTGAAACTGGACCTTAATGGAACAAACCGTACAGCGTAAACAAACCGGCAGAGACGCACCTGTGGCCACGAGGAGCCCCATACGTTTAGGAGGAGGGCAGAGACTGGGTCTGTGTGTGTTCTGGTCTGAACTGAATTTTCTTTCAAAGACTTCGACTTGCTCTCCAGAGCAGGTGAGGGGAAGGAATGTGAAGCAGGATGATCAGATTTCATCCCAAAAGTACAGAAGTAATGGACTCAGCCATTTCATTAATCCTCATCCTCAGACAGATTCTTCTTCAAGTCAGCAGGTGCCCAGAAAGTGGGCCAGAGGTGACACCTGACAAGCCCTGCGCCTTCCTTCTGCACAGCCACTGCGAAAGCCACTATTCTCGCCTGGACATCGCAGGGAAACTGCTTTTGCTGCATGAACAGCAGATCCCGGGAGTTATTTCTCCTTTAACCCTTCGTCCCGTGGTCTGTGGTTAAAGTCGCCCTCACTCGAACGAGAGGCTCCCAGCCGCCCGGAGCGGTCAGCGGGCTCCGGGCTGGGCTGTGGCCGCACTTCCGGGAGGCGAGGCAGGAAGACCTGAAGAGTGACCGGGCCCTCTCTCCAGTCTTGTCAGTCACCGGTCATGTGGCTTCAACAATATGCTCCCGTTTTCTGAGCCTCTGTTTCTTTTTCTGCCGTTTAGAGATGCCCCGGATTAGCTGAATGACCTGCCCTCCCTTGTTGGAAGGCAAGCCCGCACCCACACACGGGCTGTGAAGAGGTCCGGAAGGCGGGAAGGCTGCCCGCAGGGCTCCGAGGTCCGGAGTCCAGAGCGAGCAACCCAGCCCCACTCCTCTGGACCACATCGCCTTCACTCCCAAAATAAAGGTTATAAGGAGTCTCCCCAGTCGTAACAGCCTCGACATTAGAGGATCTGCAATATTCTGCTCGGGGCTAAAATTCCGACTCTAAGGTATAGCCAAGTACTCTATAATAAACTGTTCACTGTTACACAAACATGAGGTCTGGTCAGTAAACTTGCTCACCAATCTAAGGGCCTGACTTGAGGGCCCTGAAACAGAACCAGAGGCTCCCCAGTTTCTCTGCCCCCACTCTGCGGGGTCCAGGGACTTCTGCCGCCGGGGATCCCAGGGGCCTGGCATGAGAAGAACGGGGGTAAAACACACATTCGGCGAAGATGCTGTCTCCGTGGTGTGGCAGAAAGAGCCTCCCAGGAAAGCCGGGCACCTCGGTGGCTCCTCATCCTCACAGTCCAGGCACAAACCTGGAACTTCCCAAGTCCCTCACGGAAAGCCACCTTCTGGAAACAGACCTCCTCTGACTTAAGCCCATTCGCATACAAACAATATCTTCATTCCAAGAAAAAAATCACCTCTTCCCCAGCCTTGCAGCACATTTGATTAATTGCAATGATCATTTTATAACACCAGTGAGAACTACTTTATTTTTAAATGTTCAGTCAGTATCTGAAGAGCTCTTACAAGTATACCTACAGAATTTTTAGAATATCAAGTTTCTCTTCTTAAAGCTCTACACAGTACGGAGACAAACACTGCTCAGATAAAGATCTGAGTGGAGACATTTGAGACCCTCCTAACACTCAGAGCCTCTCAAAGACTTCCATCAAAGTCCCTCACAACAAAGACCCTTGAATGAATAGTCCCAGAAGTCTGGGGACGAACTTCAAGTAGGCTGATGTCAAGCCAAAAATTCCCACTGGACTCAGTGTCTCAATTTCAACATTCTTGCAAAACGTTTGCATTTTCAATCCATAATATTCCCCGCATATGTTCCAATACAATGCGAATGTTTTAAGTCGTCTCCCAGTTAAACTCCTGGACTCTCTGCTCCCACACCCTCGCACACAGTTAAAGTTCTCAGAAGCGCCGGGAAGCGGCTCCACATTTGCAGTAACTGGCCGCCACCGCACATGCTTCATGGCCTGCGCTCGCTCACTGGAGCGCACAGCTCAGTCGGGGACCTCAGCCAGGAAACTGGCAGAGCAGGGTTGCGATTCGGATCCCTTATTGCTGGGGTGTCTGCACCCTCAAGTCCAAACCCGGAACGGTTGTGATGACATGTGGAATGAGGAACTCCTTTTTTTCAACTGAGGTAGAGCTGATTTACAAAGTGTTCGTTTCAGGTGTGCAGCACAGTGATTCAGCTACACATACACAAGCACATATATTCCTTTTCAGATTCTTCCCCACTACAGGTGACCACAAGATCTGGAGTACAGTTCCCTGTGCTCTATAGCAGCACTTGGCCGAGGAACTCCTTCTAACCTCCTTCTCAGGCTCCACGTGCGTCAGGCAAATTAAGGACAAGACATCCCACATCGAGTCTCTCATCTCACCTTTTCCATCTTGTCCCCAACTCCGAGCTGGAGCTGTTGAGGCACGTCCTGCGGATGCGCCCCACGTGTGCACGAGTCTGCACGGCACAAGGGGAGGCCGGACACAGGCACCGTTCTGCTTGAGTGGGAAACATCTCGCAGGTAATGAGGTGCCTGTTACATGTTTACACTGGACCAAAATCATACTTTCAGATTCTGCACCGTCTTCTTGTCATTTTATAAACATACTAATTCACGAACGGCTGATTTCTCCAACTTCGACATTCATTTCACAATGGAGAAGAAATATTGCCCTCCCTGGGAAAAAACACACAAATGTACATCTCCCTTCCCTGAGCAGGAATCCATCATCCAAAGCTTTCCAAACCTTGCTGTGAAGGTGTTCTTGCTTTTCTGTCTGCTGTGCAGCAGAATGTCTGCATTAGCCAGAGAAATTGACATTTATGTCCAACAAGGCAAATCCCCAAGTCCCACGGCCCAGCTCAGTAACAGCTGATTTCTCACTGATGGAAAACCAGCCTCCCACATCTGGAAGCTCCTGTCTCCGGACACGTGGCCTCTGGGCTGCAGGGGGTCCTGGAGGCAGGGCAGGCGCCTCCGATCCTCACCACCTCACCTGCCCTGGTCGCAGCCTCCTACCCTTGGTGCTGGGCCAGCTCAGAGAAATCTGGGAACGGGGACCTTCCAAGAATAACTTGGCTACTGCAGGATGAGGGAAGGGCTCAGAGACTTCAATTCGAGTTTGAAAAGCCAGGTAAGATGACTATTCTGGGAGAGCTGTTAAGAAGGCAGGGAAATGTAAAACCTGAGTTGCAAAATGCAGTGCAACCCAGGAAAGGTGCTGTGTACTCCTACCCTGGGTTCAGGAGGCAAGGCCACAGTCACCAAGCCCTCGGGCAGGCGCTCGCCCTGTAACAATTAACACCACTTCACGGGCGCTACCCTGCGGATGACTAAGGACAAAGCCAGCCCAAGACAGCAAAGTGGATTATTGTATTTCCCTGATCTTTTGTGTAATAATGACAATTACAGCTAACATTTATGGAACACTGGATTATATGCCAAGCATCTGGCCAAGCACGTTGAAAGGTCATCTCCGTTTACTTCCAGAACTAATGGGCATGAGAGAGCATTTCTCTAGTGACTGTGAACTGGGTCTACTGCCTTGCCAGTCCTTAAAGGCAGGCGCTACAGGCACCCTTCCCAGCTCCATGCTGGCAAACCTTCAGTAAGCATTTGTTCAGTCATTTCTGAACCCTGAGAACGACTGGACAGTTACAAGCTGGTTAAAAACATCACCGTGCTTTTCTGCCTCTGACCAACGTTCACTGAACTAGTTGAATGCACGCTTACAGAGCGTGCCCGTGGTGCCCATCCTCTCTTCCAGGACACTAAGGACGCCACAGGACAACAGAACATTTCATGACAAGCCACTAAGGAAAACATCACTTCCTCTCACCAGCATCTCGACGTTTGAGTTGAGTATTTCCAAACAAATACTGAGAACAAAACTGTTCCAGCCTTTCTAACTGTTAGGGGTTTACGGCACTGCACACGAGAAGGGTTCCTGAGGCTGCTGTTCGTGTCTGCAAACTCCGCTGCGGCCGCGCAGTCGACCCGACGAGTACGCACAGCGCTTAGCCCAACTGTGGGAAGACGGGCTCTGTCAGCGGAGACGGCGAGCGGTACAGCGTATCAACAAAAAGCATGTTCCATTCGAATGCTGATCAGAAACCCACAAACGTGGGCAGTCCTCCATCTAAACAAGCCGCGATCCAAAGCTGCACTGTAAATGTTGTTGAGAGGTCAGACTACTCGCCCGTGAACGCAAAGCTGTGCCCGATGGCTGGCGTGGGCTGTGAGGGGGGCATCTGGCCGGAACCCCGGGCCCTGGCCCATCTCGTCCTCGAGCAGTGGCAGGTCTGTCTGCTGGGGCGGGGCGGGGCGGGCACCCCAGCCGGTCGCTCACAGGTCGCCCGGCCTGCTGACTTGCACTGGACAGCAGGTGGGCCACGGGGACAGAACCTCCCGGACAAGGCCAGAGCCTGGCCAAAGGCTGTGACTTCTGTCTGATTCTGGTCTTCAGAGAAGTGGTGAGGAGGCTGGGGCTTGTGGCAGACGCTCCATGACCAAGCACCACAGGCTGGGGGCTCAAACAACCGAACCCCACTGTCTCCCTGTCCTGGAGACTGGAACTCGAGATCAAGGTGGTGGCATGGTGGGTCCCCAAGGCCTCCCCTCTTGTCCTGTGGGTGTGGCCGCCTTCCTACTGGGTCCTCGCATGGCCATCCCTCTGAGTGTCTGCGTCCCAACCTCCTCTCCTTATAAGGACACCAGTCCTACTGAATTAGGGGCCCACCTAACAACCTCGCTCCACCCTCTGACAGCCTCTGAAAGGTCCTCTTGCCAGGTAAGTCACATCTTGAGCTGCTAGGATGAGTCCCCAACACACAGGCTTGGGGAGGACGTTCTGCCTAGCAGTGTCCCTCCTCTTCAGAACAGAGGAGCAGGCAAAGGCACGTATCTGTCCCCAGGACCCAGGGCAGAGCTGGCCCATGCTGCCCAAACCATGGACTTCTCAGGTGGGGAGGGAGGCCCCATATGGCAAAGAGCCCTGGCCCAGCCACTCACACCAGCCATGAGGGAGAAAAAAAATCTCTCTGCAAACCCTGCTCCCATCCCCCGCAAGATGATGATGTCAGCCAGGGGACACCGTGGGCTCCCGGGAACTCCTACCCACTAACCAGCACCCCAGCCACAAGGCCCCTTGGTTTTGACCCAGGACCTTATGGCTGGAAGGATTGGAGCGGGAACAGGCTGGAGGAGGACTCATGAAGCCTGGAGCCAGCCCATTAGGCTAGAGTGAGTGCCCTAGCAAAGCTCCCTTAACCCACCAAGAGGGAGAACTCTTGTATTAAAGGTTCTGGGTCTTGAGAACAGAGAATCACTGGGAACCTGAAGGGGACCCCGGGATGGGAGAGACTGTCCCCTCCCTCCATGTACCACTCAGGTGGACCCAGTGCAAACTGGAGAACAGGCGAACTTTGACCCCAAGGCTATCTGTGCCCTTTCCCACGTCCCTCTATCCCAGTCGCTGGTTTCTGGTCAGATTCTTCCAAAATCAGCACCTACACCTCCTCCTGGTCAAACTCCACCATGCCTTCACACCCTTGTGTCAAAAGAAAAGGCAGTGCATTCAGCCAGTTTATTGTCTGAAACACCAACAAGTTACTCAGAAGCATTTCCATTTTAAAGAAGATCTAAGACTGTGTGCGAGTCCACACAGGAGGAAATGAGGATTTGTGACCATCACAGGGGACTCAACCGGGAGCTGCTCCAGTCTGGGAGCCGTGAGCATGCAGGCTGCACCCCACACCCCGCAGGGTCCCAGGGGCCGCGCACATCTGCGGTCTGCACAGGCCAGTCAGCCTGCCTTCCTGAGTCTGCGCCCCGACAGCCCCGCCAACACAGGCTCCCCCTTCCTCCAGTTCTGAAAGTAAAGGCTCTCCGGGAGCCCCAGCAGGCCTCGGGCAGCAGTGGAGGAGCCTGGAGGACCAGCCACGAAAGGCCAGCTCCCACAAGCACATCTGACCTCTCCCCCTGCACTGGGCAGGGTGCTGGGGGTCGGGTGGGTCCACATGCACTCAGCCCTTGGAGACTCTGCAGGGAGGCGGCTGAGGCAGGGGACGCGATTCAAGCCCAAGACACAGGCTTCTGCCTCCCATCCTGCCCCTGAGCCGTCGGGGCACGTGTGAGTCAGGAGAAGCTTCGCGATCCACTGCCTCTGTCTGTAGAAACACAACTGTGCCCGTACCGTCTGTTAAGACCAACGTGATTAACCGACAAATCATTGCTGACGTTTCCAGGGAAAGAGGCCGAGCTCCGTGCGGTGGGCCAAACATGAGCAAGCGGACACCTGCCCCGAAAGAGGCCTCGTCGCCGGATGAGGAGTCAGTCTCTTCCAGGACTCCTCACCTCCCGGCACAAACCAGGCCACGGTCACGAGGCCTCTGGAAGCCCCTGACGGGTGTGGGGCACCTGTGCGGTTGGACTGAGGATCCCCAGACCAGCAGGGGCCCCGCCGGCAGGCGAGGGGTCAGCCCAGTTCTGCCGGACACTTGGGACTGGTGCTCCGGCCTCCAGAGCCCTCAAACCTTCCGTCCTTCCTTCAACAAACCATGCTGAGTCCCATTTCGTGCCCTAAAGGCAGGCCATGCTCCAAGTGAAGTGAGGGGAGCCCTTCTCCTGACTCTGGGCCACGTCTGGTCCCCCGATGGCTTCCTGTACCCTCGAGGCTCCCTCCCAGGGCCTTCAGCATCTGCCTACAGCCCTGGTCCGGCAGGTGGCTGCGCAGGGCGATCCATCTCCAGGGAAACACAGACGGCTCCTCTCCCCTCCTCCTGTGCCCCAGCCACCCTTCCGCTAACAAAGGCCTGGCTCTGAGCCTCAAGTAGTTCACCAGACACCAAGGCAGGTCTGGGGCCCCTGCGACAATGGGATGGAAATGAATCCAGGGTCCACGCACCAGAAGAGGAGGCGTCCCAGCAGGCTGGATGGGGACGGGTCCAGTTCCACAGTAACTTCAAGGCGCAGGAGCCAATGGGAGGAGAAGGACTGCCCACAACCCCGGGGACTGGTCTCGGACAACAGGAGAACGGACGGCTGTGCAGCTGCGCTCCCAGCAGAGGCTGGTCAGGGCAGGAGCCGCCTGAGAGCATGAGGCCGTCACGACAAAGTGAAGTCGGACGGGTCCACAGGTACTTAACCTCACTGGAGGGCGGAAAACCCAGGCTACACTTTAAAGAAAGGAAGGGAGGCTCAAGTAGACGACAGAAACGCCGGAGCCGAAGACGCATGGAGCCGGGAACAAACGTGAGCTCCGGGAGCCCCTCCAGCAGCTCGGACCACCCACTCCCAGGGCGGGGCTGCGGGCGGCGGGCGCTCTGGGGGTCGGGGGCACAGAGGGGTGACCGCGGACACTTGGGACAGCACAGATGGACCTGGAGTGTTTGATGCTCCATGAAACATCAGACAGAGAAAGACAAATACCGTATGTCTTCTCTTACAGGTGGAATCAAAGAAACAAAACAAAAGAGAAACCGACTCGGACACAGAGAACAGACTGGCGGTCACCAGAGGGCAGGGCTGGGGGAGGACCAACGGGTGAAGGGGTTAAGAGGTGCAGACCTGCAGTGACAAGATAAGCAAGTCACGGGACGGGAGTGCAGCACAGGGGACACCGTCAGCGGTGCTGACACCTGCGTGCGGTGCGTAACCTGTGAACACCAGAGGACGGTGCCGTAAGAGGCCAACGTAACATCGTGTGCAGTACTGTAAGCCAGCTATACTTCAGCCAACCAATCAGTGAGACCAGTGCTTTACAACACGATATCCAACCAAACAGTGAGAGAGGGATGGCGTCCACAGGACCCAAGAACCACACTCAGGAAAGAGACCAGAAAGACAGAGGCTACTAGTCAAACACGGTCACCATAACAGCACACAAGGCCTCGCTCCCCCCAGGGCCCAGCTCTGTCCCAGGCTGCAGGGCCCCAGCTGCACAGGCAGTCAGAGCAGAGGGTCCGGGCCCTCCAGGAAGGAGCCCCCCGGCCCCACCAGGGATGACGTCTCCCACACTCGCCCGACAGAAGCGCCCCTCACAGCCCCGCTAGCAAACCCACTTTTGGTCCCCAGCCCCACAGCCGCAGGGCCAGGTCCTCCCACAAGAACCTGGAGAAGAGCTGTCCCTCATCCTCATCCCTCGGGAGAGGGGCACACACCCCACCAGCTCTCCTTCCTGCTCCCAACCCCATCGGAGGGGCTGCCACCGGAACCCTAACCGCCAACCCGAGCCCGACGCTGCCCAACAGCCGGACACACCCAGCAGAAGGGAGTCGTAGGGAGACCAGGGCAGCAGGGAGGTACCTGGTGGGACGCGCCCTCACCTGCAGCCCCGCATCCTCCTCCCCTTCAAGTCTGACTCACGTGATGCCTGAGGCTCTGACCTGGCTGTCGGGGTCGTGGCCGGGCGTGGCCACTGACCGGCCATGTGGCCCATTTCCTTACCTGTGAAACGGGGGTCACAAGGACAGAAGGACAAGTGTGTCTCTGACCCGTAGCACGTCCATGTCTGCACTAACTGTGCGGCGCCACCAGGCATGTGCCCTGGAGACACGCCCTGAAGCTCAGCTGGCTTCCCAAATGCCATGGGGGTCTCCCCAGCCCAGGCCAGGCTGCAGCACTAACCACCAGCCCCGGAGGAAAGGCCCCAGGCAGGGAGTCTGAAGAGAACACGGAAACTTACGCAGAAGCACGCGTCGCAGGGATGCAGCTGAGGGCAATGCTGACCTGCCCAACATCTCGGGTCTGGGTCCTCACCACCCAGGACTCAAGACAGCAGCAGGGAGGGGCACATCCTCGGCCACCCCGCATCCCAGGCAGTGCCTTTCACCTCCGCCTGGTAGCGCTCCTACCCCAGATGAACACAGACGGCCCTCAGACAGGCTGTCACCAAGTGAACTGTAAACCGAGGGTCCCTAATCTCTGCGTCACATCATCCCCATCAGTGTTCCCTGAACTCTGACAAGCTGCTTGGGTTACACAACCTTATTTTCATCTAAAACACAACAGAGAGCACGCTTTAAAAGACCCCAAATACTTTGGAATCACCTTTAAACAAATCTGTTAAGATCTCTCAGGAAGTAAATAAGCACTTAGACGAGGAACGCACCAGCAGAACAGTACATTTTGATCAAAATAAACAGCTAGGTCCTGGACGAAAGACCTGGGCTGGGAGTTACCACGAAAGCTCTAAACGCCCGGTTTTCCCTCACACACAGGAGACCCAGAGAGAGAAACCCTCTTTTTTTTCCCACAGCGCGTCCTCACTGCCTGCGGTCTGCTCTGCGGCCGAGACACCAGCTCAGACGGAGGCAGGACCACAGCCGGGAGGACCACCTCACGGCACCTGGTCAGTAACTCCCGTCAGGCTGAATCACCAGCCGCGTGCGCCGGGCAACAGACATCCAGCCTCTCGTAGAAGAGGCTCCACTTCCCCATGAATCACCTGTCTGGCCAGGGAGTCGAGAACTTCGGAACCATCCAGAACAGTGCCCTGGGGTGTAAACGGACTCCAGAGGAGACCGACGGTCAGCCAAGCCAGCACCCAAACCACCATCGGCCGAGCAGGGCCGGAGCAAGGGGGCCA
Source organism: Camelus bactrianus (assembly GCF_048773025.1). Classification (NCBI taxonomy): domain Eukaryota; kingdom Metazoa; phylum Chordata; class Mammalia; order Artiodactyla; family Camelidae; genus Camelus; species Camelus bactrianus. The sequence goes on along the minus strand of NC_133552.1, from coordinate 1,559,131 downwards.
GCACCAGGCTCGCTGGGCGGACGTGCTCTCCAGCCCTGGCCTTCCCGTAAGTCACCGCTGAGTCAGTGAGTGGCTGGAGCTCACCAGCAAGCCGCCCAACAACCTTCACGTGTCAGTCACCACAAGGCAAGTCATGTGCTCAGCACTTGGGAAATACGTGAAGGGTGAACAGTTCCTGATTTAAGGGGCTTGCATCAGAACCCAAGATAACTGTGACAAAATCAGCAAGTAGAGTGTGCTAGAAAAATAAAAAGGAAGAGAGGAGGAGGAAGAAACAGATTGTGAACGGACTGTCCTGGGAGAGGAGGGAGGGAGGGAGCGTGTCCAGCTCAAGGTGTCAGGGAGGTTTCAGGGAAGTGTCACCTGAGCCAAGTCTCAAAGGATGGTTCGCTGACACAGGGGGAGGTGGAGGGAGGGAAGCTCAGGCACTGGACTTGCTAAGGGTGAGCACGACTGGGTCTGGACCTACCTTAGAGACCCGGGCCATGGAGAGCCCAAGACAACAGAATCCACAATAAGTCAGGTATTTTAAGTGTCTTAGCAATGAAGCTTTCCTTGTACTCCTGGGGAAAACAAACCCCGAATACTATTCACATATTGGTATTTCCAACCAGTGAAAAGAATCACCTCCAGCTAAAAGTGACCCTGAGATTCAAGAACAGAGAAACATCTCTTGGTTTGCTTTATCTTTTTTGTTAGCTGAAACCACAGCCCACATGAAGCCACACAAGAACCTCGGGACTGAATCAGTAAGCAGCGCACTCACACGTCCAGGGAGACGCGGCGCTGAGACGTGATTCCCCAGGTCCGCGGGGAAGGCGGAGGAGCCACAGGCGAGGAGGCTGCTGCTCTGGGAAACCTCCGGAAGCCCTCCCTGCGCAGGTGCCCGGGCTGACCACACGGGTGTGAGGGTATCACATTCGAGTCGAAATGAAGCGTCCCATCAGGTGACCAAACAAAGCAGCACTAGCGCGTAACTAAGGTTTCCTCAGAATCAAGGCGTGTCCGATCTTAGGTCTTTGTTGCCCAGATCTTGACATCAGGTTTGGTCACATGAGGGTCAGATGCCAAGAACCATGACTGACCACGGCCCCGGAGGCCTGGGGGTAATCTCCGAGTCCCACAGCCGCCCAGGAAGGGCAGGAAAACACTCCATCCTTGTGGACCACGTGGCCTGGGAGACAGTGACGCGGGAGGGGACACTCGGATGAGAAGGTGAAGACGTCTGTGCGGCTGGGAGGTGGGGCAGCCGCACCACGTCACCCGCAAACACCAGAGTGCCCCGAGCCCAGACAAGCTCCCCAGCGTCCTTGCCCTCCCGGACTCTCCAGACACCAGCCACCAGGCGCCCACACTGGAAACCCCGAGGGCATCCAGATCGCCACCTCCAGTAAGACACTTTTCCAAGAGAGGAACCGCTGGTCAGCACGGCCTCGTCTATGACAGCAATGACCCCACATTGGCCTTGGCCTCAGCACACCTGCGTTCCCATCAGTGACTAACGCTCAAGACTGAGTCACCCTCTTTATAAGGGACTTGGGAAAACATGACAGCCCACCATTCTGCAGCCAGTGCCCGTCACAACCCCAGTCTCGGTCACTGTGCTCCCAGCAACCCCAGAAGGAGGGGGCGCTGGCCTCCCCAGCTGCTCTTGGCTCGGCCAGGGCAGAAGCTTCGGGATAACCAACGTGCCAAGCTTTTTTCTTTAAGAAGCTATCTTTTTCATAATATCTGGGTAGGTTCTGCATACCTTCTGAACAAAAAATTTAAGATGTTCTTATATTGAATTTTAAGGACAATTTTTAGGTAGCCACAGGTCACCTGCATGTATTCTCCAGCTAAAATTAGAGCTGGCCAACTGTATGCCCGGGCCGCGGGGCTGTGAGGGTCTGCGCTCTGCGGCCGCCGCGGGGCCCGGGTCACAGGGCAGACCCGCAGTTTGGAGCGGCTCACACGTGCCGGTTCCCAGGGATCTGGGGTCGTGAAGGGCGTCCTGTTCTTCACATGGGCCTTTCCCGTTAGGTGACTGGCGTCAAGGTGGAGTTTCATCCCAGAGGCGGCGGTGTGCTGTGCACAGGCGCACACACGCGCGCATGCACAGGACGGCTGCAATGACTGACACAGCTGCACTGACCACATGCCCGCACGCAGCACCTCGGCCGTCTTGCTCGTCTTTCTACCCCTCCTGGATCAGTCGGTCAGTATTTAGGTGTGGTTGGTTCTAACCGTGACGCCTGATTCCTGGATTTATTTGTCCAGAGCACCTCCTATGAGATCCTGCCGTGTCCCAGCCGCCTTGGGAGGCGTCAGGATCTCGAGATTTCCCTCCAGGAGTGCCGCGGGCCGAGCTGAAGGTGTTGGTCTTACTAATGAACCTACAGGCTCTTCTCACACATTTAGAGAAGGGGCTTCAGGCTAAGGACTGGCAGGAAACTGTCAGAGTCTGACTTTGTACGTAACCCCCAAGTTTACACTGCTTGCTCAGAAATAATAAAAATAATAATAATGCCCTCTGAATCATCCCCTTCTGCCGCTTGTTTTCTAGCCTTCACTGGAGTGCAGGGTCCTGAGGGCAGATGCCCCGGCTCCCCAGCTCCCACACCCCTAACTCCTGGCACCAGCAGGCGTGCAGGCCGGCACCCTGGCAGCCTTACTAAATCGACGTTAGAATGTTCCACATTCAGAACAGCTAAACCAAACGGACAGGATGCTCTAGAAATGTCAGCCTGCCCTCTCCTCCCCTCAGCAGGGGGCTTCCCAGTGCTGAGACACGGGTCCCAGGAAGCCCCTGCCGCATGACAGCACTGAAGCGTTCACAGTATCACAGATGGTGACGACAGAGGCCACACGTGCTGGCCCCAGCAGACCAGCCCATCCAGGGCTGCCCGGGGGAGCAGGGCTCCAGGTCCGTCAGGAATAGGAGCTGCTCCTTACCTCCTGCACTTGCAGGCCAATCATCCTCACAACCAAGAGATCTACTCTCACAAGTCTACTTCAACGTGGCTTAGAGGAAAGAAATTAATTGACAGGATGTTAAGAGTATTTTTTTTTCTTTTAATCTATACCTGTAACTTCCATCTGGACTGAGATGCCTCCAAGAGTGGTCCTGATGCTGGTGGGGGGTCAGAAAGCATTCCATGGGAAGCAGCCGACACTGCGGCCGGGATGTCAGCCTGCCCGCTGGTACCCAAGAGAAAGTGATGCTAGCTGTCCTGGTGAGTCTTCCCCATGCTGGAGACAGAGAGGACTGGCCTGTCCAGCCCTCTGTGTTTAGGTAAGACCAAGAGAATAAACATACACAATGAGTTGGGAGAAAAAATGACTGAGCACTTGACTTCCTGCGTCAGGTACCCGTTGCTCAATCTTCTTTCTGATCCATTGCCCGAGGAGGTGGCCGCACCGTCACCCCGGGTCCCAGAGTGGCTGCAATGAGGAGACTGTCCCGCCTGCATGAGACGGACACGAAGCATGGATGAGAAATACAGACGTTTTGTTTTAAGCCACTGAGCTGTGGTGGTTTCTCTGACAGAGCTCTTGTACCGCAGTCTGCTCCAGCGTGTCCGCCTGACAAACCAGTCACTGGTGGAGCTGAAAAGCTGGGTGGGGCCCCGAGGAATGCCACGGGATGGCACCCCCAGCCTCTGCCCTTCTCTGTTTGGCCAGGAGAGAAGCTTCATCATCGGCCTAACAGTGTGTGAAAAACAAAGACGGACTCCCACTCTGCAGGGCACTGTGAAGACTCTCGTGCGGTTTCCTGCACATGGTAAGTGCTCAGAAAATGGCAGCAATACTGTTATAACTTTTAGTTACAAGGACCCTCTCTTGTGAGGTGCTGTGGGCAGGATGTGAGCCTGGAGAAGAAGGGTCAAGAGAACCTAGACCCACATTCAGTCATCCAGCAAGTATTCATTTAAAAATCTGTCATGTTCTGATCACTGTCTAGAAGTCCCCTCTGAGCAAAGCTCAACAAGCGGGAAGGGGAGTCAGGATGCACCCCAGAGGGTAGCCAAAGGCAGCCTCCACTTGGGAGAGGCCAGGCTGCTATGGGAAGTGAGCAGGGCTGCTTTCCCTCGGCCTGGGCATCTGGGGAGGCTCCCTGGAGGAACAACCTGGCAGGGGGACAGGAATCTAAGAAAACTCAGATTCGAGGGCGAGCTTGACCAACCGAGGCCACACAGGACATGGCTCCACTTCCTCCACAACAGGGCATCTGCATGCCCCCCAGATCATACTTCCAGAGAGAGGGGCAGCCTGCGCCTCTCCTCTGGAGGCCTGGTTACCTACCTCGCCCGGAGCAGCACCGTCCTCTCCCCATGAGTGGCCCCACATGGCCGCCAATGAAGGAAACGGTCAGAAGGGGCAGTTGAACCCCCGACGGCCATTTCCAGGGAAGGACTCTCCAAAACCTGCTTGCTAACTGCAGGAGAAGAAATCACAATTGCGTGAAGGGGCAGTGCTACATTTGGGGGTCACTGTAAATCTCTTTCTTGGCCACTCTCACTTGAGCTCAGAAGAAGCCAAAACATTATCAATGTTAAAACATCATCAAAAAATTGTCCTCAGGTGTGAGCAGACGTAAACCTGTCATATTCTTTAAGGCATTCCTTTAAGGAAAAACAACAGGGTTACCGCTTCAAAGTCACGCATTCTCAGAAGTGAAAGCCACGCCCTCCATGACGGTGTCCAAAGTGACCAACGGCTGAAGGGGCGGCTCAGCCTTGTCTCAAGGCTCGGCTGCATCAGACAGCAGGCTGGGGACCCACCTCCAGCACCTGCTGGAGACCAGGCCCATACGTACATTTCTGATAAGAGATGGGCCACACAGGCAGGTCTGGGCACAGGAGGCGGGACCACGCAAGACCCTCAAAGGGCATCTGAGTGGACACAGGGCCAAGTGAGGGGTACTTCTCCCATCTGGCACCGGCCACCATCCTGGAGCTCACCTGGACTTCGGCACACTAAGGAAGCAAACTAAAATATGACCAGTCGTGGGTTACTATTATCTGCACTTAGCAAGGATGGAGACCCCCACACAGGGAGCAGGCTCATCTCCTTCCTGGAGTCCTATCTTTAATGCACGAAGTCAGGCCTGCCTCCTGTTGTGCCGAGGTCTGAGAGTGATGGAGTCCTCAGGGAGGGGGAGGGAGATGGATCTGGTGTGCCTGTAAGAGTTCCCAGGGGTAAATTTTTCTTGCCTTTTCATTTTGCTCAAATTCAGGGCTAGTGGGTGCGGTACAGAGCAGTCCAGAAGAACAGAAGCAGGCCCTGGAGGAGGGTCCTGAATGGGCAGGGGGCAGCCGGGGGGTGGGGCGGCCCCCAGGCAGCAGCCGTGCAGGCCTGTCCTTGACCGTCCGCCGCACCCCCGCCCCCCACCTCCCCCTCATCCCCCGCAGTCAGGCTCGAGTCCCTCTCCTGCTCCCTCAGGGGCTGCTCTGCCTGCCACACTGCAGAGGATGCCTGAGCCAGGGAGCATATTCTGTTCCCTCCATGGAGCCCCTGCACCCGTCCTGGCCAAAGAGACGCACCAGCACTTTCCACTTTGTGAAAGTTAGAATGATTCAGGGCAAAAGGAGGAAAAATACAGACTCATGTGAGAGAAAGATTTAGAACCCACACAGGGAAGTTGTGATCCACAAAGTAACTGGGACTGAACCGCACTGCACCCCTGGATCAAGCCGTAAACTTCACAGCGTCTGTTTACTCTGTAATGAAAGTCCTCACATCCCATTTTCAAAACCAGTTCCGCAGATCTGAAAGCACGGTGCTTTGGCTGCCGGACATTCCTTTGCATGTTTTTCTACTTGTGAACCTGAATTCTGTTCCTCTGCAGCCCTGATGTCAAAACTTTATTGACGCATTACAGGAACTATGTGAACAGGTGAGGGGCTGTCAGAGGTGCCAGTGCCCGTGAGCTGAGCAGGCAAAGCCCGGGGCCGACCCGGGGCCGCGGACCACTGAGGACGGGAGGCGGACTGGGCTGCAATTTAACACCCACCTATGGTGCACCCAGCGCAGAGCACTCAGGGTTAACTCTAAAAGGCCTGATTCTGGTTCGCCTGACTCCTCAAAGAGGGCGATGACACCTGCACTTTTTCGGTAGGGGAGGGAACAAAATCTGCTTCTCAATTTCTCCCTATTGGGATTATTTACTGGGCCTCTTGCGCAATCAGACATTTCACTGTCCTAAAAAAAACAGAAAGGTGAAACGTTTACACCTTCCTCTTCCATCTGGTACAAGGTCTTAGCAGATGCTTACAGGACAGAGTTACAGGAACAGGAAAATAAGTGACTGGACAATGGCTTTAGAGGCGTGCAATCCCATTTTACGGGGCTGTCGCACTGACTGAAGTCGCCATCCCAGGAGGGCCCACAGAGGTGCCAGGAGCACCTCCCGACAGCCCCTTGCGAGAGGTGCCAGCTGCTCCCGGAGCGGACCAGGTGTCCAGAGGCCCAGGTTTAGAGGAAATCACACCTGATGTCTGCAAGGCTCTGAGCATCTTGCAAGCACCTGTGAACCTACCACTTAGTTGATTCCAAGTCCCTTCTTCCCTGGAACTTACCACAAAAGGCCGAAATCTCCTCAACCAAAAAGAACCTGCATGGTAAGCCTCTCAAGGTGAGGTTAGCCTCTCTATTAACCAGGAGAATGTGAAGGGGGAGCCCCGAGCCCAGGGCGGTGGGGGGAGATGGATGTGCCCCAAACAAAGGAGGGAGCAAAGCCCTGGGGGCAGAGGAAGGGGCCTGGGTTGGGGAGCCTGGGAGGGGGGGTCGGGGGTGGTCCTCACTCCCCTCCTTGCAAACAAGGCTCCTGCCCGGCCTCAGATGTGCATGCCTGCCTCCGCGGCCGATGAAAGGAGCTGAAGGAAGAGACAGGATTTAGCAGAATGACTCGTGCTGACCGCACAGAGCCATCCAATAATGAAATTTGATTAAAAGGGTGAACCTGAGCCAAAGGAAAAAATGAGCCAAGTGTTGACAACAGCAGAAGCCGCTCAGAGGGACTCAAGTGCTGAGGACATCTGGCTCTTTCCTGGGGTCCCTGGGGCCGTCCGTGTCCACGCAGGCCTCTCTCTGGCTCCAACACCTTCTTGTAGCGAAAAAAGATTCAGTGGAACAACACCCCTGATGGCCCAGGCAGAGGCCCCTGGGGAACCTCGGGGGAGGACCCCATTAGCTCTTTCCGTGGCGTTTATTAAGTGCCTACTGTGTGCCAAAGAGAAATCAAACCACCAAGTTACAGCCTCAGGAACTCACAATGTCATCAGGTTTACTCAAGAAGATCATTTCTTTTCGGCTGGGCTCACTGTCAAGATGGGGAGTGACATCTACGCCACTTTGTCCATTTAAACAGAAGATGTGCATTTCTAGGACCACAGTATTCCAGAACCTGGCTGCTCGGAGGGTGGTCAGTGGACCTGGAACGCCAGCAGCACCTGGAATCTTGTAGAAAAGCAGACACTCCAGCCCCACCCAGACCTGCAGGATACAAACCGCATTTTACAAGACCCCAGGTGGCCCTCATGCACACAGGACTCCGAGGAGCACTGGGCTGGGACAGTGGCTCTCAAACGCAGCGCGCAGCGGTCCCCAGGAGGGCTGACTGTTAAACCAGACCACTGGGCCCCAGCCCTAAAGCTCCTGATGCGGTGGGGCTGCGGCTCCAGAACCACACTCTGAGGATTGCTGATCTAGGGCACCCCCAACACACCACGAAGACTGAGTTTACTCTGTGGCTGAATGTGGAAAATGAGCCTAAAGCACCGGCCCTCTCCTCCGATCCGCATCAGAATCAGCAGGAGGGTTTTTAGAACACGGACTGCTGCCCCCACCCCACCCCCAGACTCCACATGAAGGTGCGGGAACAGGGGTGGCCTTACACCTTATCACGTCAGAATGGAATTTAGGAATGTCAAAGACAAAAAGGAAATTTTCCTTAAAAAAATAAAGAGCCGGTTGAATTTCTGAAGATTTTCTTAACGTTTCTTAAGAACTAGCAGTAAGAAGACAGTCCAGTGAACTGTACTTAAATGTGCAGGTGCTTATTGACTTAACTCTATAGGGTGCTATAGACTCTTTTTTGCCACACAAGTAAACACATTATTTTCTTTCCATTTTTACTCCCCATTCTTGATGTGATAAAAAGACTATGACCTCATCATTTTCCCGTTTCTGCCCATCTACACTGCAATTATCATTACTGGTCATAAATGTGGAAAAGTTCTTGAATTCTCCTCCTGTTCTGGACCCGTGGCCTCGCTGGCTGCCTCCATCACCCGGTTCAGCCTCCTGGGGCTCCCACGGGCTTCTGCGCTGGGGAGGACTTGCAGGGGAACGTGGCATGGTGGAGTTCCTTAAAATAACATTTTAAAAATATTTCTAAAATCACGGTAGTAGTGAGTGGAGACTTCTGAAGTCAAACAATGTCAGCGGCAGTCACGGCAGGTCTCCAGAGCGACACGCTGCAGCTGCACGACAGCAGCCCCGAGCAGGGCAGGTGAGGGCGGGCGGGACAGCTGTGAAGCAGGGTGCGGGCCGCTGGTGCCCAGGCGGGAGGGCGCCTGGCTCCGGGGCGCACTCGCCAGGTGCCCACCCTCACCTCACTGCACCCACGGCCCCCTGGACCCTCATGTTCCGTGCAGACTTGCCCCCATGTTTCAAACCGCTCCTGCACATCACCATAGCTGCGAATAACTCGGGATCCCTGTGGGCACGCCTAGTGGCACGCACGGACCCCCAAGTCCCAGGCCCGACTGCGCCCTACCCGAGCCCCCACAGCTTTCCACCCGGGGATTCCTGGAACTCACCCCTGCTCCGGCCTGTGACGCAGGCTTCTCGAAAACCTTGCACAATCCCCTCCCACTCCAGCCCGGCAGCGACCGCGATAAGGCAGCGTTTGCCTCTTTCCCGCCTTCACTGTGCAACCTCTTGGGGCAGATTTTACAGACCTGTGTCTACATCTATATCTCTCTCCTCCTCCACCTGGGAGAATTTGTTAGCAGGGAGAAAAACACACTCCACTCAGAAGGACGACCAGGGAATTCCTGACATCTCTCTCTCTCTCCCTCTCTGCCCAGCAAGTCTTGGGAACAAGCCTTTTCCTATGTCCTCAGGGATCGTCAAAAACAAGAGAAGCATACACATAGTTCTGCCTGTTCTTCCTAAAGCAGCTGCTCATTCTATTTCCCTGGCCTCTCCGAGAGGTGCTGCTGATCCTTCAATGTCCAGACTCCAATCTGAGCCAGCAAGTTACCCTGCAGCCTCAACAAACTCCATACACCCTTCAGATTTGGATTCCAGAAACTTGAAGAAGAGGCACTTCACCATTCACTAAATCTCAGCACTCACTAATCTGGAGTCCAGCATCTCCCATGCAAAGTCATGTGAAAAACCCCAATTTGGGCTCTTGAGGTCCTGAGGGCAAGGGCTGCCCTCCACCCCGAGGTGGGCAGTAGCCAGAGCTGCGCCTCCCTGGGCATCTTCCAGAAGCCCTGGTTGAAAGGGGGCACACCCCAGCCCAGCACTTCTCTGGGCATCCCCTTGGCCCAGATCACTGGGACTCCCTGACTTTTCCATTTGAAAAGTCACTGCTGCCCGTCAGCCCCCACGTGACATCTGCATGTTTGAACGTGGCCTGAACAGAACCCCCAGGCACCTGCATGGGACCCTGCCAAGCCACCAGCCGCGCCACACAGCTCAAACACCCATGGTAAAGTCATCTGGTCCACAAAGCCTGCCTCTCTAATGGAAATGCCAAAAGGGCCTCGAGGTGGGCAGCCTAGGGTGTATCCACGCCAGGAAATCTCATCAGATTGCTTCAAGATTTCCCCGGCCTTCGCTCCAAAATACGAACTGCGTTGCAACCACATGAAAATCGAATCCAGAGTAGATGGGTCTGTTTTGAATTTTTAAGTAATTGGAAAAATGAAATAAATTCCTTAAAATTTGATTCTAATTTGCCCTGGCCCTTTATGGATTCTGTAGCTAATCAGCCCAGAGAGCACTTGCTCCATTCTTCCTTCCAATCCGCCTACTACGGGGAGCCTTCACTGGTGAAGTAGGATGACTGGCAGGTATTGGCATTTTCAGTGATTGCTGTTATTTAAATTTAGGTTATTTATCCACTTTTTCATCACATGGAAATGAAAAGAAATAGAAACTACTTAGTTGGCTGTCTAAAACACACTGGAAAATGCTCTGGAGATTTATGTCATGACTTAAAAAATAATTATAATTTTTTGCTTTGTCTAGAACATTAGGGAATTGGGGGATCCATTCTGAGAGCTGTAAAAGCCAACAATTAAAAAGAAGAAAAATGCTTTTCTTAAGGCAAACCCACTTAACAGGACGACCACCGACTAGGGCCTGGTGTCTGGGAGCAAACGAACGCATCTTAAAGTAAGGAGGAGGAGAATGAAGAACTCTCGCACCTCGCTGAAACAAAAAAGGAATCCGTACGGCTTTCAGGACACACTGTCTAGCTCCTCCGGCCATTCCGAACCAGACGATGGGTTAAATATTCACCTACAGCATCGAGCACAAAGGCTGAATCAAACCTTTGTGATACAGGTTCCAAACTGACCGGAGCAGAACTAAATCATGCTCGTTGCTTTTTCGTTTTAGATGTAAGGCAAGACGCTGGCTTTGCAGCCAAGGCCACGGCCCCTATTCCCGCAATTCAGCGCCCGAGACTGTCGCGCTCTGGGTGGCCCTAGGCGCCTTCCCCATCCAGCTCTCCTGCCTGCACACTCCTCGCTTGTGGGACTTTTTGCAGCCTTTGGGACAACACCAGAAATTTTAGGGAGAAAATCTTGGGCCCTGGATGTGCCCATCCAAGTCTGGATCTGGAGCACAGTACACAGCACCAAATTCCTTTTCCTCTTTCAGACAACTCATTCTCAATTTGCAACAAATAATTTACAGTTAGAACTTAATGCCTGCTATACCACGCTCATTGGAAACATATGTAGATCCTGTTGTGGCTTCAGAAAACAATCAGAAGTCTTTTTATTTCCCATTTCAAAGACCAAAACAGTAGCTTACATTTTTAATACATAACTGATTGTTCAAAAACATCTGGAGAGCTATACCTTTCTGCATTTATAGACAGATTCTTCCTTTAAAGGCAAATAGGAAAATCTTACGAGGTCTCTTTCCTACAAATCCAATACTCTCCGCTCTGTTGGTAGAATTCTTTCGCCTGTGCACTCACTGTTTCCATATTATTTAGACTCAGAGATACATCAGGAGTACAACACCATTGCAAATAAAAATTATTCTGCTTTGGACTCCCTATCAAATCTCACACTTTCCTTCACCAAAAAGCCTCATCAAAACACACACGTGAATACACACATGCCAACCCAGATGGCAAAGAGCACAGATGAGGTGGACAACACCCTGCGGCACCCCATCACCCGCAGCTCTGTTCTCCGCCAGCACCCAGATGCCCAGAAACACCGAGCCTGTTTCAGAGAGGGCCTCCCAGAGAGCAACAAGCCCGTGAGGACTCGCAGCTTAAATGCCTTTGAGTTTTATAAACTGTAAGGTGTGTCTGTGTTTGTGTGTTTTGTGTGTGAATTTTCAAGGAGACCCATCCAGACACTTGCAGTTGTTCTGTTAAGTCTTTGCACAACTGCGTCTTTCTGCAGAAAACAAAACACCTGCGCTGACTCAGAGCTCACATCCAGTGAGGTCCCTCTTCTATACACAGTAAGCCTTTTCCAACTTAAGGGGAGAAGGAAATCTATGATCAGAGCATGATGGCAACATTGCGAGTCGTGGGATTGCAGTTGGGGCTTTAAAGACCCAGAAAATTCTCTGGATTTCTGTTTTGGAAAAGATGCGCTTCTTACAGCCTCGATTCAGGGAACCCAGGTTGTTGGCAAAAGGTTCAGTTTTGTTTGTGTCTCTCAGTCTCCAACAGAGGGACGTTTTCCACCCACCACAGACAGAGCTCAGTGCTGCCCTGGGACGCAGACCGCACCGCCACCACCGTCATCTTTCAGAGAAGACCCCCGGCTGCCGCGCCGGTGAGTACACTGGCGTTCACAGTGCCACCGTCAACTTCTCAGATCGCAGCATCCCTCTCCACAGGTGACGCTCCCGACACCTTCACAAATGAGCACTGAGTCCAGTGGACCCGGAAGAGTCTCGGCCCTGGCCCACGATTAAAAATGCCACCGTGCAGAGCTGCACTCGGCCGGCGCCCTGCGTACCCGCCTCGGTGACTGTGCCCCCAGCCCGTCACAGTGCTGGCAGTTCTAAGCACATCTACACACGACCGCTAAAGACCAAGCAGGAGACGTTCAAAATGCCCCAGCTCCAGAGGAACACACAGCCTTGCAACAAGGCTGCCGGGAAGGCGGGTTCTGACCCCCACGCTCAGGTGCCTGCAGGCAGCCCTAAAATCACCTGTCCGTCTCTTCCCTCCTTTCCAACGCCGGGAGCTGCTGTGGCGACAGAGACCAGTGCTCTTTCCCTGGGTCACTCCCAGCCCCGGGTTCCCTTTCCCCAGCCCCTCGCCCCCGCGAGCAATCGCTACCCCCACCCTGCTCCAAGCAGCGGTCAGAATGGCGGGCGCCCAGGGAGGAACCCCAGAGACGCGGGGAGGAGACCAGGCCACGCAAGTTACACAGGTTGGGGGGCGACACCAGCCCGCTCCTTGCTCACACCTACGCCCCGGCCCCTGCTCAGACCCGGAGTAAGACGGAAGTCTATCTGCTGACGTCCCGTGGACCCTCGGGTTACATGGCCTCTCTCCAGTCGCCTCCCAGCCCTGCGTGTCCAAAGCCAGGCGCACAGGCCCGTGCCTCCTGTCAACGCTCCAGGTGCTCAGACCGGGAACCACCCGCCTTTCCACGCTCTCTCTTCCTCCATCACTCACGCCCAACCCACCAACAACTTCTGTATTCAAGTTATATCCTCAACACACCCTCCATTTGCTCATGGGCCGCCACTGCCTCGTCTATTCCCCGATCCAAGCCCACCACCTCTCAGGTGGATACTCTCAACCACCTCCGAACAGATCTCTCGGCTCTACCTTCTCAAACCCTCCAAGAGCTGCCCATCCCACCCAGACAGGGTGCCGGGTTTCCCCCGCAACCCGCCCCGCCCCGACTCACCAGTTCTCTGCTCCCACAGACCACACGGCTGGTCTCCTTCCTGCCTCTGTCCACGTGTCTCCTGGCCGGGCGGCCTCCTCTAGTGGCCCCGCGTAGCGTGGCCCCTCCCACCCCATCTCCAAGACTCCCCATCTCTCCCCCGTCTTGGTGTCCTTGGCAGCAATCCCTGCTCTCAGATTTGTTAAGTGTCTATTAGTTTTATCTGTCCCCACACTAGGATGTGAACTCCCCGACATCAAGGACTCTTTGCCCACTGACACTGCCCAATCGCAGGTACACCATCAAGGCTCACTGGGTGATTTCATCCGTGAGAGGTGTCATCCCAAACACCCAGTGTCAACAAACCCATAATCCCCCTGCGCTCTTGTCCTCCCACCTGTCCGCCCGAGGCGAGGACCAACAACCAAACAGTAGCAAGAAACTCCCTGACTGTCCCAGCGCCAGACCGCCTGAGAGCGGACTCTTCCAGGAAGCCTGGAGTCTGGTCCTCACTCCCCAGTTTTTTACCAGGTAAGCTGAAAATAGCAACTGGGCAGACACCAAAGCCGCTGACTTCATCTTTAAAACAGACGCGTAGGGGCAACTGGTCCACAACAAAGGCGACAGGACTACACGACAGGGGAGAGACGGCCTCGGCAGTTAGCAGCTGGGGGACAGGACAGCTCCACGCAAAAGAGCCAGACCGGGCCACTTTCCCACACGTGCACAAAAATAGATTCAAAATGTATTAAAGATTTAAATGTAAGGCCTGAACCATAAAACTTCTAGAACAAAACATAGATGGAAAGCTCTCTGACATCAGTCTTAGCGATATTTTTGAGTCTGCCTCCTCAGGCAAGGGAAACAAAAGCAAAGATAAACAGATGGGACCTCATCAAACTAAAAAGCTTTTGAACAGCAAGGAAACCATCAACAAAAAGAAAAAGCAGCCTACTGAATGGAAGAAGATACTTGCAAAGGGTATGTCTGATAAGGAGTAGATATCCAAAACAGACAAAAAAACTCACATAGCTTATTAGCAAAAACTAAACAACCTGATTGAAAAATGCAGAATAGATAAACAAGATTATACTGTACAGCACAGGGAAATACAGATCTTGTGGTAGCTCACAGTGAAAAAAATGTGACAATGTATATATGTATGTTCATGTGTAACTGAAAAATTGTGCTCTACACTGGAATCTGACACAACATTGTAAAATGACTGTAAAGTTCAATTTAAAAATGTTTTAAGAAAAAAGAAAAATGGGCAGAGGATCTGGATAGACATTGTTCCAAAGAAGACAAACAGAGGACCAACAGGTACATGAAAAGAAGTTCAGTATCACTCACCATCAGGGAAGTGAAATCAAAAGCACAACCAAAACCTCACACCTGTCAGAACAGCTGTTACTGAAAAGTTAAGAAATAACAAGCGTCGGGGAGGATGTGGAGAAAAGGGAACCCTCATACACTGCTGGTGGGACTGTAAATTGATGCAGACACTATGGAAGACAGTATGGGGGTCCCTCAAAAAATTAAAAATGGTAGTAGTTCTACTACCACACGATCCAGAAATTCCATTCTTGAGCGTATATCCAAAGACAATGAGAACACTAGTTAGAAAAAACACACGTACCCCAAAGCTCACGCAGCGCGCTTACGACAGCCAGGACACTGACGCGCCCAACGCCCGCCAGCAGAAGAGCGGCCAAGGGTGTGAGAGGACACGTATTGCTCAGCCATAAAAAAAGAATGGACTCTTGCCACTTACAACACGGATGGACCTAGAAGGTACCATGCTGGGTGAAGAAAGAAGGAGAAAGACAAACACTGCACGTAGAATCTAAAAAACAAAACAAATGAATGAACATGACAAAGCAGAAAGAGTCGCAGATTCAGAGAAGAAGCAGGGTCGGGGAGGGAGAAACAGGTGAGGGAGACGAACAGCGACAAACTTCCAGCTGCAAAATAGATGAGTCGCAGGGACGGGACGCACAGTGCAGGGAACAGTCACCAACTGTGTGACGTCTTCGTGTGCCGACAGATCACAGCCACACCTAAGCATGGCGGTCATCCTGAAACATGCAGAAAGTTCTGACCACTGTGTTGTGCACCAGGAACGAGCAGTGCTGTAGGCCAACTACACTTCAAAGACAAACACAGAGGAAGAGATCAGATTTGTGGAGCTAGAGGCAGGAGGGGAGGGGAGGGGGAACTGGATGAAGGTGCTCAAAGGTACAAGTTTCCAGTTATCAGACAAACAAAGACCAGGGGTGCAACGCGCAGCAGGAAAGCACGACCAACACGGCTGCACGTTACACATGAGAGCCCCTGGGCGAGTAGCCCACAGGCCTCGCCACAAGGAGAAATACTTCCTTTTGTTTTGTATCTGTGTGAGGTGGCAGATACTCACTAAACTTACGGTGATAGTCCCTTATGAAGCCTGTAAGTCAGACACCACGCTGTGCACCCTAAGCTCATACGGCGCTGTGTGTCAGTTACACCTCAATAAAACTGGAAGAAAAGTTAATTAATGTAAAACCCAGACTGGTAGGGTTCCTACTACTCTGACTCCTGTTTTGCAGGTGAGGAGCCAGAGCTGCCCGAGGCCAGAGGCCTGTCTCCGCGGCCAGGATCCAGGACCAGGACCAGGCCCAGGCCTCACCCACCCTCCCCGGCTGCAGCGGCCAGGGCCCCTCTTCCTCCCACTCTCAGGACTTGCTCTAACCGGGCTGAGTGCCCAGCAGGCATGGGGCCACGTCTCCTGTCCCTGGAAACGAAGGACACACTGGCCGAGATCGCGAGCATCTGTCGCTGGAATTGCTGGAAAGGCCCTGGTGCTAAGACGGCCAACTCAGGCCAGCGTGTTTGTCCACGTGCGTTCAGGCCTGTCTCCTCCACTTTGAAGCCAAAGATGGTTTTTATTAAATATCCTAAAACTTTCCCCTCCCATCTGCCCTGTCGAGGTTCCATGTATAAATCAACATGTGTTTGAAGGTGACTCAGCCCTGAAGGGCCAGAGACATCCTCCCGATGGGAAAATGAAAACAAGGATGATGATTTAGAATCGCACGTGCGGGCTCGTCACAGGCTCTCCCACTGCCTGAGCTTACTTTCCAAGCAAGACCTGGACATAAACTGTAGGCAGGGATTATAAACAGCAATGACCACGGCTGGCGTCCCCTGGACGCTTCCTTCAGCAACACCAGGACTGGACAAGGACTCGGGGTCGGGAGCGGCAGGGGGCAGGGCTGCACGCGCACGAGCGTGCATGGTGACGGCCGACAGGAGAGCACCATCTGCCCCCACATCTGCCCTCACTGCTGCCTGGACTGAGAAGCAAGGGCCCAAGTCGGTCTATTCCACGTCTGAGCCTCGGCTCTGCGCCTCCTGGCTCAAGAGCTTTCGCGCTCATCAGCGGACGATAAAGGAAAGGTTTATAAACAACCGGGATCCATCAAGTTCAGCAAAAGCAGGTGAGTTCCACATCGTCTCAATCTGCTTCTACCAAATCACACCCACCTTCACCCGCTTCCCGTTCCCTCGGGAAGACTCCAGCAGCTCCCTCTGAGGGGGCTAGACCTGCTTCTCAGGACACTCAGCCACTAGAAACAGCTCCCCGTGTGCTAAATGTTTCTCTGCCTCCTCTTCTCCTAGTCCCAGAAGGTTACAGACTGTCCTACAAATCCGTCTTCCCACAGGACTGCACCCTTCTCGCATCTAAATAAGTTACACACACACACACACACACACACACACACACACACACACACACACACACACACACACTGCACATGGGCAGACACAGCACCAGAGCGGGACGGCCCCCTGAGTGATGAGAGAAGTGACTCCGTCGTCCCCAGCAGGGGCTGAGTCAGGCTGGAGGGAATGGGTAACCGGGAGTCCACCGCCGACCACCACCAGTTTTCTTAAAAAGCCTTGAGCGGGTTATGGGACTGGGCAGCGTGCACTGGTTGTATCTGTCCTTGGTTTTGCGTGACAGCAGAAGGAGAAGTTTTATTTCTCAGTAGCAAATACCACGTGACATCACAGTCTAACAGTGTTGAGCACTTAGCAAACCTTACTTCGCACGAAGGCGACAGTTATTTTCCAAAAACCTAGAATCTGAACACTACCACAATCACACAGAATCTTTCAGAGCATTTCATTGGCTCTACCGATCGTTTTCAGCTCACAAATTTCTGCTGAACCTCTTCACTTTTTCCTTTGCCCAGAAACACGTCTGCTCTTTTTATTACCGGTTTACAAGGCAAATTTGGCTCGCGGTTCACCGAGCCATGCTGACTTGGGCTTATTGAAGGCAGGTGCACACTTTAATATACGTGGGCAGAGGGACCCCCTTCCATCCCATAAAAGAACCCTGGGCATGTTCTCCTGTGGAATATCTGCACTCTCTATTCATAAACCTGCAAATCTGAGGCATTTGTATTGCTTTCACATATTACACGGACAAATTAGAATAAGCAGAAATCATGTTCCAGCCCTACAAGGGTACCATATTAAAAGTGTTTGCGTCAAAATCTGGCCTCTCTTCACTGACTGGAGGGGACCCGAGAGCCCAGCGCTCCTCTGCCATCGGCGTTTCTGTACTGACGTCGTATAAACACGGTCACACTCACCTCGCCGTGGGGGCAGGCAAACCTGGGACCACGTTTCCATCAAAGCAAGATGTGTGCCCCCATGCCGGCTGTCCCAAAGAGCAAAGCGCTCTCACAGATGTGCTGCCGTTGTCCTGGACGGAGCTGCGGACCAGCACAGGTGGAGGAGGCCTCGCTCAGTGCCCTCAAAAGCACCTGCATCCTCTGGGGACTGACCTGGATGCTGTCAGGTGCAGCTCCAGGAGGAAGGTGAGCACGGCCACAGGTGGCAGCATCTGCTAGCAGGTCGGTGTAGTGACCCCCTGAGCAGGTCTGCCCTCTCCCTGGTGCAGCCAAAGGAACAAGAGGAAAGAGAGGGGCAAGGCTGAGAGCCCTCCTGTCCGTGCTCCCCACAGCTGGGGCATCCCCATGCCCAGCAGTTCAGGGTGGGGAGCTGTCTGTTCACCTGCACAGACCCAGACAGGCAGGAACATGCCCTGTGTGGATCGTCAGCCCACGTGCGCACAGAGCACCTGAACAGGCCGAAGAAGGAGCCCGTGGTCCAGTGGATTCGTGTGACCCCAGATGAAGCAGTCCACTGGGAGAGGATGCTGAGGGCGTGTCTAGTCAAACCCCTCATCTCACAGAGGGTCAGGCCAAGGCCTGCAGAAGTTAAGGGAGGTGCCCGGGGTGGACTCCCCACCTGCACCCACACACACCTGAAGGCCCTGATTTCACGGCCAGCAGAGTCCAGGAGTCACTATGCCTCTGGTCCCCGCCGTGCACATCACAGCTGGCCAGAGTCCTGCAGAGCCAGGCTCAGGACCTAGGGTCACATGGGCGGGGCTGCAGCACCCAGGGGAGCAGGCGACCTTGAGGAGAGGTGAGCCTTGGCCCTCGGGTGACACCACACTGACACCCGGGGCAGCCTTTATGTACAGAAACCCCAAGCCCTGTTTCCAAGACCACTCTCTGCCTCCCTTCTGATTTCTATGCCCCACAAGGAAGACACCCGGAGGTCCAAAATCCAACATGTACAGAATGGAGCCTGCTGCCTCCTCTGAAGTCTGGGACCCCACAGTGCTCGCCACCCTCAGACGGCCCCGACTTACCTTCCCCTCACACACCCCTACAGAGACTCACCCACCTGGCTGCTAATGAACACAGTAACTCTTTGCACGGCCGGGGGGAGAAACGCAGAGCACGGTGTGACACCTACATTGTTCACTGGACCCCGACAGCAGCCTGCACGGCGGGGACCACTGCCGTCCTCACTCCACTGATGAGCAGTCCAACTTGGAAACTGACCCAGGCTTAGAGTTTCGTAAGACAGGACTCAAACTCAAGTCTGTCCCTGCAGGAAGTTTAGCACCGCGTTTAAAATCTCAGAGACGGGACAGCAGGCCACTCAAACTGGACCTCAGGCCAGG
>NC_133551.1:79672500-79680000 GCF_048773025.1 Camelus bactrianus | reverse complement strand
AACCCTAACCCTAACCCTAACCCTAACCCTAACCCTAACCCTAACCCTAACCCTAACCCTAACCCTAACCCTAACCCTAACCCTAACCCTAACCCTAACCCTAACCCTAACCCTAACCCTAACCCTAACCCTAACCTAACCCTAACCCTAACCCTAACCCTAACCCTAACCCTAACCTAACCCTAACCTAACCCTAACCCTAACCCTAACCCTAACCCTAACCCTAACCCTAACCCTAACCCTAACCCTAACCCTAACCCTAACCCTAACCCTAACCCTAACCCTAACCCTAACCTAACCCTAACCCTAACCCTAACCCTAACCCTAACCCTAACCCTAACCCTAACCCTAACCCTAACCCTAACCCTAACCCTAACCCTAACCCTAACCCTAACCCTAACCCTAACCCTAACCCTAACCCTAACCCTAACCTAACCCTAACCCTAACCCTAACCCTAACCCTAACCCTAACCCTAACCCTAACCTAACCCTAACCCTAACCCTAACCCTAACCCTAACCCTAACCCTAACCCTAACCCTAACCCTAACCCTAACCCTAACCCTAACCCTAACCCTAACCCTAACCCTAACCCTAACCCTAACCCTAACCCTAACCCTAACCCTAACCTAACCCTAACCCTAACCCTAACCCTAACCCTAACCCTAACCCTAACCTAACCCTAACCCTAACCCTAACCCTAACCCTAACCCTAACCCTAACCCTAACCCTAACCCTAACCCTAACCCTAACCCTAACCCTAACCTCCTAACCCTAACCCTAACCCTAACCCTAACCCTAACCCTAACCCTAACCCTAACCCTAACCCTAACCCTAACCTAACCCTAACCCTAACCCTAACCCTAACCCTAACCCTAACCCTAACCCTAACCCTAACCCTAACCCTAACCCTAACCCTAACCCTAACCCTAACCCTAACCCTAACCCTAACCCTAACCTAACCCTAACCCTAACCCTAACCCTAACCCTAACCCTAACCCTAACCCTAACCCTAACCCTAACCCTAACCCTAACCCTAACCCTAACCCTAACCCTAACCCTAACCCTAACCCTAACCCTAACCCTAACCCTAACCCTAACCCTAACCCTAACCCTAACCCTAACCCTAACCCTAACCCTAACCCTAACCCTAACCCTAACCCTAACCCTAACCCTAACCCTAACCCTAACCCTAACCCTAACCCTAACCCTAACCCTAACCCTAACCCTAACCCTAACCCTAACCCTAACCCTAACCCTAACCCTAACCCTAACCCTAACCCTAACCCTAACCTAACCCTAACCCTAACCCTAACCCTAACCCTAACCCTAACCCTAACCCTAACCCTAACCCTAACCCTAACCCTAACCCTAACCCTAACCCTAACCCTAACCCTAACCCTAACCCTAACCCTAACCCTAACCCTAACCCTAACCCTAACCCTAACCCTAACCCTAACCCTAACCCTAACCCTAACCCTAACCCTAACCCTAACCCTAACCCTAACCCTAACCCTAACCCTAACCCTAACCCTAACCCTAACCCTAACCCTAACCCTAACCCTAACCCTAACCCTAACCCTAACCCTAACCCTAACCCTAACCCTAACCCTAACCCTAACCCTAACCCTAACCCTAACCCTAACCCTAACCCTAACCCTAACCCTAACCCTAACCCTAACCCTAACCCTAACCCTAACCCTAACCCTAACCCTAACCCTAACCCTAACCCTAACCCTAACCCTAACCCTAACCCTAACCCTAACCCTAACCCTAACCCTAACCCTAACCCTAACCCTAACCCTAACCCTAACCCTAACCCTAACCTAACCCTAACCCTAACCCTAACCCTAACCCTAACCCTAACCCTAACCCTAACCCTAACCCTAACCCTAACCCTAACCCTAACCCTAACCCTAACCCTAACCCTAACCCTAACCCTAACCCTAACCCTAACCCTAACCCTAACCCTAACCTAACCCTAACCCTAACCCTAACCCTAACCCTAACCCTAACCCTAACCCTAACCCTAACCCTAACCCTAACCCTAACCCTAACCCTAACCCTAACCCTAACCCTAACCCTAACCCTAACCCTAACCCTAACCCTAACCCTAACCCTAACCCTAACCCTAACCCTAACCCTAACCCTAACCCTAACCCTAACCCTAACCCTAACCCTAACCCTAACCCTAACCCTAACCCTAACCCTAACCCTAACCCTAACCCTAACCCTAACCCTAACCCTAACCCTAACCCTAACCCTAACCCTAACCCTAACCCTAACCTAACCCTAACCCTAACCCTAACCCTAACCCTAACCCTAACCCTAACCCTAACCCTAACCCTAACCCTAACCCTAACCCTAACCCTAACCCTAACCCTAACCCTAACCCTAACCCTAACCCTAACCCTAACCCTAACCCTAACCCTAACCCTAACCCTAACCTAACCCTAACCCTAACCCTAACCCTAACCCTAACCCTAACCCTAACCCTAACCCTAACCCTAACCCTAACCCTAACCCTAACCCTAACCCTAACCCTAACCCTAACCCTAACCCTAACCCTAACCCTAACCCTAACCCTAACCCTAACCCTAACCCTAACCCTAACCCTAACCCTAACCCTAACCCTAACCCTAACCCTAACCTAACCCTAACCCTAACCCTAACCCTAACCTAACCCTAACCCTAACCCTAACCCTAACCCTAACCCTAACCCTAACCCTAACCCTAACCCTAACCCTAACCCTAACCCTAACCCTAACCTAACCCTAACCCTAACCCTAACCCTAACCCTAACCCTAACCTAACCCTAACCCTAACCCTAACCCTAACCCTAACCCTAACCCTAACCCTAACCCTAACCCTAACCCTAACCCTAACCCTAACCCTAACCCTAACCCTAACCCTAACCCTAACCCTAACCCTAACCCTAACCCTAACCCTAACCCTAACCCTAACCCTAACCCTAACCCTAACCCTAACCCTAACCTAACCCTAACCCTAACCCTAACCCTAACCCTAACCCTAACCCTAACCCTAACCCTAACCCTAACCCTAACCCTAACCCTAACCCTAACCCTAACCCTAACCCTAACCCTAACCCTAACCCTAACCCTAACCCTAACCCTAACCCTAACCCTAACCCTAACCCTAACCCTAACCCTAACCCTAACCCTAACCCTAACCCTAACCCTAACCCTAACCCTAACCCTAACCCTAACCCTAACCCTAACCCTAACCCTAACCCTAACCCTAACCCTAACCCTAACCCTAACCCTAACCCTAACCCTAACCCTAACCCTAACCCTAACCCTAACCCTAACCCTAACCCTAACCCTAACCCTAACCTAACCCTAACCCTAACCCTAACCCTAACCCTAACCCTAACCCTAACCCTAACCCTAACCCTAACCCTAACCCTAACCCTAACCCTAACCCTAACCCTAACCCTAACCCTAACCCTAACCCTAACCCTAACCCTAACCCTAACCCTAACCCTAACCCTAACCCTAACCCTAACCCTAACCCTAACCCTAACCCTAACCCTAACCCTAACCCTAACCCTAACCCTAACCCTAACCCTAACCCTAACCCTAACCCTAACCCTAACCCTAACCCTAACCCTAACCCTAACCCTAACCCTAACCCTAACCCTAACCCTAACCCTAACCCTAACCCTAACCCTAACCCTAACCCTAACCCTAACCCTAACCCTAACCCTAACCCTAACCCTAACCCTAACCCTAACCCTAACCCTAACCCTAACCCTAACCCTAACCCTAACCCTAACCCTAACCCTAACCCTAACCCTAACCCTAACCCTAACCCTAACCCTAACCCTAACCCTAACCCTAACCCTAACCCTAACCCTAACCCTAACCCTAACCCTAACCCTAACCCTAACCCCCTAACCCTAACCCTAACCCTAACCCTAACCCTAACCCTAACCCTAACCCTAACCCTAACCCTAACCCTAACCCTAACCCTAACCCTAACCCTAACCCTAACCCTAACCCTAACCCTAACCCTAACCCTAACCCTAACCCTAACCCTAACCCTAACCCTAACCCTAACCCTAACCCTAACCCTAACCCTAACCCTAACCCTAACCCTAACCCTAACCCTAACCCTAACCCTAACCCTAACCCTAACCCTAACCCTAACCCTAACCCTAACCCTAACCCTAACCCTAACCCTAACCCTAACCCTAACCCTAACCCTAACCCTAACCCTAACCCTAACCCTAACCCTAACCCTAACCCTAACCCTAACCCTAACCCTAACCCTAACCCTAACCCTAACCCTAACCCTAACCCTAACCCTAACCCTAACCCTAACCCTAACCCTAACCCTAACCCTAACCCTAACCCTAACCCTAACCCTAACCCTAACCCTAACCCTAACCCTAACCCTAACCCTAACCCTAACCCTAACCCTAACCCTAACCCTACCCTAACCCTAACCCTAACCCTAACCCTAACCCTAACCCTAACCCTAACCCTAACCCTAACCTAACCCTAACCCTAACCCTAACCCTAACCCTAACCCTAACCCTAACCCTAACCCTAACCCTAACCCTAACCCTAACCCTAACCCTAACCCTAACCCTAACCCTAACCCTAACCCTAACCCTAACCCTAACCCTAACCCTAACCCTAACCCTAACCCTAACCCTAACCCTAACCCTAACCCTAACCCTAACCCTAACCCTAACCCTAACCCTAACCCTAACCCTAACCCTAACCCTAACCCTAACCCTAACCCTAACCCTAACCCTAACCCTAACCCTAACCCTAACCCTAACCCTAACCCTAACCCTAACCCTAACCCTAACCCTAACCCTAACCCTAACCCTAACCCTAACCCTAACCCTAACCCTAACCCTAACCCTAACCCTAACCCTAACCCTAACCCTAACCCTAACCCTAACCCTAACCCTAACCTAACCCTAACCCTAACCCTAACCCTAACCCTAACCCTAACCCTAACCCTAACCCTAACCCTAACCCTAACCCTAACCCTAACCCTAACCCTAACCCTAACCCTAACCCTAACCCTAACCCTAACCCTAACCCTAACCCTAACCCTAACCCTAACCCTAACCCTAACCCTAACCCTAACCCTAACCCTAACCCTAACCCTAACCCTAACCCTAACCCTAACCCTAACCCTAACCCTAACCCTAACCCTAACCCTAACCCTAACCCTAACCCTAACCCTAACCCTAACCCTAACCCTAACCCTAACCCTAACCCTAACCCTAACCCTAACCCTAACCCTAACCCTAACCCTAACCCTAACCCTAACCCTAACCCTAACCCTAACCCTAACCCTAACCCTAACCCTAACCCTAACCCTAACCCTAACCCTAACCCTAACCCTAACCCTAACCCTAACCCTAACCCTAACCCTAACCCTAACCCTAACCCTAACCCTAACCCTAACCCTAACCCTAACCCTAACCCTAACCCTAACCCTAACCCTAACCCTAACCCTAACCCTAACCCTAACCCTAACCCTAACCCTAACCCTAACCCTAACCCTAACCCTAACCCTAACCCTAACCCTAACCCTAACCCTAACCCTAACCCTAAACCCTAACCCTAACCCTAACCCTAACCCTAACCCTAACCCTAACCCTAACCCTAACCCTAACCCTAACCCTAACCCTAACCCTAACCCTAACCCTAACCCTAACCCTAACCCTAACCCTAACCCTAACCCTAACCCTAACCCTAACCCTAACCCTAACCCTAACCTAACCCTAACCCTAACCCTAACCCTAACCCTAACCCTAACCCTAACCCTAACCCTAACCCTAACCCTAACCCTAACCCTAACCCTAACCCTAACCCTAACCCTAACCTAACCCTAACCCTAACCCTAACCCTAACCCTAACCCTAACCCTAACCCTAACCCTAACCCTAACCCTAACCCTAACCCTAACCCTAACCTAACCCTAACCCTAACCCTAACCCTAACCCTAACCCTAACCCTAACCCTAACCCTAACCCTAACCCTAACCCTAACCCTAACCCTAACCCTAACCCTAACCCTAACCCTAACCCTAACCCTAACCCTAACCCTAACCCTAACCCTAACCCTAACCCTAACCCTAACCCTAACCCTAACCCTAACCCTAACCCTAACCCTAACCCTAACCTAACCCTAACCCTAACCCTAACCCTAACCCTAACCCTAACCCTAACCCTAACCCTAACCCTAACCCTAACCCTAACCCTAACCCTAACCCTAACCCTAACCCTAACCCTAACCCTAACCCTAACCCTAACCCTAACCCTAACCCTAACCCTAACCCTAACCCTAACCCTAACCCTAACCCTAACCCTAACCCTAACCCTAACCCTAACCCTAACCCTAACCCTAACCCTAACCCTAACCCTAACCTAACCCTAACCCTAACCCTAACCCTAACCCTAACCCTAACCCTAACCCTAACCCTAACCCTAACCCTAACCCTAACCCTAACCCTAACCCTAACCCTAACCCTAACCCTAACCCTAACCCTAACCCTAACCCTAACCCTAACCCTAACCCTAACCCTAACCCTAACCCTAACCCTAACCCTAACCCTAACCCTAACCCTAACCCTAACCCTAACCCTAACCCTAACCCTAACCCTAACCCTAACCCTAACCCTAACCCTAACCCTAACCCTAACCCTAACCTAACCCTAACCCTAACCCTAACCCTAACCCTAACCCTAACCCTAACCCTAACCCTAACCCTAACCCTAACCCTAACCCTAACCCTAACCCTAACCCTAACCCTAACCCTAACCCTAACCCTAACCCTAACCCTAACCCTAACCCTAACCCTAACCCTAACCCTAACCCTAACCCTAACCCTAACCCTAACCCTAACCCTAACCCTAACCCTAACCCTAACCCTAACCCTAACCCTAACCCTAACCCTAACCCTAACCCTAACCCTAACCCTAACCCTAACCCTAACCCTAACCCTAACCCTAACCCTAACCCTAACCCTAACCCTAACCCTAACCCTAACCCTAACCTAACCCTAACCCTAACCCTAACCCTAACCCTAACCCTAACCCTAACCCTAACCCTAACCCTAACCCTAACCCTAACCCTAACCCTAACCCTAACCCTAACCCTAACCTAACCCTAACCCTAACCCTAACCCTAACCCTAACCCTAACCCTAACCCTAACCCTAACCCTAACCCTAACCCTAACCCTAACCCTAACCCTAACCCTAACCCTAACCCTAACCCTAACCCTAACCCTAACCCTAACCCTAACCCTAACCCTAACCCTAACCCTAACCCTAACCCTAACCCTAACCCTAACCCTAACCCTAACCCTAACCCTAACCCTAACCCTAACCCTAACCCTAACCCTAACCCTAACCCTAACCCTAACCCTAACCTAACCCTAACCCTAACCCTAACCCTAACCCTAACCCTAACCCTAACCCTAACCCTAACCCTAACCCTAACCCTAACCCTAACC